>NW_009598870.1:5385-57000 GCF_000690535.1 Cariama cristata
TGATTTAGTCCTTCCTTTTAAACAAATGATCTTTGTCACTTAGTAGTCAAGTCCTTAGTTTGTTCACACACTTCTGACAAAGGCTTAATGAGGTCCATATTGTCCCACCAGCCTGGGCTTTCTCCTGCCTGTAATCTCCTCAGCTAACGCCGCGGTTCTGGGTTTGGTTCACACTCTGTTGAACTTCCAGCTCTTCACTGGAAAAGTGCAGATTTGTTGCATCTGAATTTTGCGGGAGGGCTCTTGTGGAGGCACAGAGATGAATTGAAGTAAGTTCGTCTCTCGGTCCAGTGCTGTCTCGAAGTGCCCCGGGTGGGTTGGGACCCCTGCCCCTGCAGAGGACTGTTGAGATGAGTTGAGCTTAGACTTGTCTGTACACCAATGTTACTGTGTATGATGAACTGTGCTGTATTTCCCCTCTCCCTGTGCTTTGTTTGCCAGCGCCAAAAGAATGAATTTGCTCGTCTGAGCCTCTTGTTGCCCTGCAGCCTCTGTTCTTACCAGTGTCCTAACGGGATGCTTTGGCTCTTACCCAAGTGTTACCTGCGTCTGGGCTCAGCCACCTCCAGCTCATCGAGACGGCGGCCGATGGATGGGCACGGGCAGCCGAATTCTGGGTGTATTGCCCATGTTTTGTGAGAGACTCCAAATGGCAGGGGGGGACTAGAGGAGGGTCGTTTTAGGAAATAGAAAATTTACCTTTGTCAGATCACAATTTAAGGGGGAACCTCATTTGTACAGAGGTACAGATGGGGAAAGCTATCATTAGTCTTACCTTTGCCCTCTAAAACTTAGTCTGTTAGTCCTCTGCTTACTTTCTGCAACTTGATGCTGGATTAAAATGAACCCAGAATTGGTTTGGTTTTCTTTAAAGCTCATTGTGTGGTGATGTGTGAAGAGTTTGTCACTGGCTCTTTTGTTGTTGTTATTGTTAGGGCTGGTTTTGTTTTTTTTTTCTTTATTTGCTTTGAAAAGGAGATGGAGAAATCAAAAAACAAATGCAAAGCGGAACAGCTGCATTCCTCTGGGTTGCAAAGACTGAAAGCCAATTCAGTCAATAAAAACAAATAATCTGTCGGCACCATTTCTAGCCCTCCTGTGGGTTTGCCATGACGAGGAAGTTGTAAGAAAGCAAACGGAGGAATATTCACGTGCCTTGTTAACAAGCAGGGCTAACGAGTGCAGAATAAACATCCATCCGAGAGTTACGTGATACAACGTTCAGCGTGTGCGTGGGAGCCGGGCCGGTGCGTGTTGCGCGGCTGTCCCTCCGGATGCTGAGCCAGCCCGGGAGCCCACGTTTCGGAGAGCACCGTCGGCTGAGCAGGACGTGGAGGAGGTAGGGCAGGACATCACCCCGGTTCCCAGCCGAGTCACCAGAGCAAAACCTTGATGCTGTTGTAACGTTACTGACTTTTTTGTCCTTAGTTCCTTGAAGTACATCATGAAATGTTTTATGAGAGGCTCTCTAGATTGAAATTAAGCAAATATCTATTCTAGAGCCTTTTTAAAAGCTGTTCAAGAGCTTTTTCCCTGAAGTACACGCTGTTCTTGTTAGAGACTTCTCTGAATCCATGATACTCAGCAGTGTTTAGTATTCTGTTGGTCTTTCTGCTTTAATGTGTGATTTTTAAAGGGGTTTGCATGCTCTTAGGAAATATGAAGACCAGAGTTAACCACTGAAATTTGGCTGCCAGACTGCCTAAAGTGCTAATTCTCATGAAATTTAGCACCTGGCTTTTGCAGGGATAAACACATCTGGAATCTCTGCTCTTTGGAGTTCAAGCTCTTGTAAATTAAAACTTTATTTAATGCGTTTCCAGTCTGAGTCTTGGCCAGCAAAACTTTGCAGGGTTTTTGTGCTGAATTAGAAACTCCTTTAAATGCATTTTGAAGTTGAGCACTTACATCTCCTTTAGCTGGAAGTCACGTTAAGGTGCTAAAAGAGTAAGTTAATTTGCAGTTGTACTGAGGAATCACAAATACAGAACTGCAGGGCGATGCTTTGAGATGATGCAGGTTGCTGTGTTACCTTTTATTTACCTTTTTTTGTGAGCAGATATAATGAAGTGTGGATGGTTCAAACAGTACTGCTTCCCTGCTTTTATTTAAAGTTCGCAGGTATCTGTATGAAAACATTGCAATACTTGGGAACAGTTTGAAGAAGTTTACTTGTCTGCTACTTGGAAATCTCCCGGTTCCTTTTGCCTCTTGGACTGCCCTTCGTTTCAGCCTTTGTTTGAGTTGGGAGATGCTGCGGTGGTGTTAGACATCCCACAGTCTGTCAGCTTCTGTTTAAAGTGGTGTATGGTGAGTGATTAGTGGAAATTATTTCAGGAATAAAGAACTCCTGGTAAGCTGATCTCTGTTCAGAGCACCAAAAGAAAAAGCAGAGTCACAAGGGATGTTGTCTCCAGGAAGAAGTTGCTAGATTTGCGGGGGGAAGAGTTGGATTGGAAAGTGATGCTGAGTTTGCATTTTGAAATGCATCATAATTATATCTCACGGTCTAATTTGAAGAGCTTTTCCTGATGGCTCCAGGCTCTGATTGTCACACCAGCAAAACGTTGGAGTGCTTTTCTTGGCTTCTGCCGGGATAGGTGTGCTGTACAGGGGAGGGCTGTGTGCTCTGAGCACCAGCGGACAAGGCCACGTGTCACCCGTCTGCTGTCTTTGACGGCTGAGTTACCCCATTCCCCACGGTGCTGGGTCAGTTAACCCAAAGGGATGCTGTATTTCTTCTTTGGTTTGCAGCTTTAAATTGAATCTGAAGTTTGTATTAACCTTGCTTATGCCTAGGGACTGTCCTAAGCGTTGCCTTGGATTGAAGAAAAGACACAGAATCCGTGAAACTTCTCCAACTATAAAATGTTTTTGACTCTTTGTCTTTGATGTCTTCTCACTATTAACTGATTAAAATTTCAGGTTATTGTTTACAGCCACGTTAAAGTTTGTATTCCCTTATTTGTGGCTTTGCTGTTGCATGAAATGAAGTCACTGGCATATTTGCAAGGGTGAGCAGATCAATAGCCTGGTTACGGGCCCTATCAGCACAGCAGGTAAAGCTCCCTGTGACTTCCAATTTCCAATCAAAACCTATTGAAAGAAATCTGGCACGTGTCCATTCTCTCTGAAACGGTTCACAAACCATCTCGCGTTGCTGGTTACCGCTGACTGTCCTTTTTGCTAATCTAAAGGGACAGTCATTCCTAAACTGATTTTCCTGTTCCTGCTGGAAACTGTCATTTAGGGATCAAGTAGCCCTCGTGCATGGGGAGGATGCAATGAGAATGAGAGAAAATTGGAAGTGCTGAGTGCTGCAGAAGTTAAAGTACTGAACAAATAACTTCCTTCTATTTTTTTAGAAGTCAAATCCAACGGCCTCTTGATGATTTTTGATGCTTTTGGTAAACAAGCATCTGTTTCTTTTTAGCACAGAGGAAAAGGCTTATTATTCAGCATGGATTTCTTTGTGTAGAGACAGAGCGATCCTTGTTTTGGTGCTCTATTTACAGGGGTCCGTTAATGTATTTACTGAGGGCAGGCAAGGAGGCTGCGATCAGAGCCAGGCTGCTTCCCCGGCATAATTCCTCCATCCCATGCCCCGTGCCGGGCATCGAGGCGGTTGCAGAGCCGAGTCCTGGCCCAGTGCCGCTTCACAAGACAGCAGGACCTCTGCTCCCTGGCTGACCGCTGCCGCGCTCAGTGCTGGCCACCTCCACCATAACCATCAGAAGAAGCGACGGAGCAATGTCCTCCTCGACCTGCCCGCGTCTGGGCTGTGGCTGCTCTGCTCTTTCCAAGGCCGTGAGACTGGGCTTGTGCCTGGGGGCAGCTGTGGCTGTTGGGGGGGGTGCGAGGCCAATTTGGGTGTGCAGGGTGCCCCGCTTTGAGCGGGTGCCGGGGCTCTTGCCAGCTCCTGGTCAGACCATCCCCGTCTTGGGGAGACGGCCAGCACTGGCGGTGATTCAGGCAAGTCCGTGATCTCCTTCCATCTTTAAAGTGCTGGGCATACTTTGTCTAAATATAGGTGCCCTGGACTTGGCTGCTGCGGGGAGGGACAGTATGTTGACCTTAGCGTGTCTCCTGTGACTTGTGTTACAGTCGTATTTAAAGCGGAGGGGTCCTTCTTGTGGGGCACTGCCAGTCAGGCCAAACATGGTCAGGTCTGTGACAGCGATGAATCCTGCACGTGCAGGGAGATCGGGGTAGAAATCAGTTATAAAATAGCCTGTCTTAAACGTATTTAAATGTCGTGGGGAGAGACCTTTCAGGCTTGGTGCTTGTTAACCAACTGCTTGAGGATGTGTCAGCTACTGTTTAAGGTTTAAAAAGAAATGTGCTGAGTGTGAAGGCAACGCTTTCAAAATCTGGTGGCAGAAGAGATTATTGTGTGGTTTAAAGATGATCAAGATGGACTGTGTTAATTCTGAGAGGAAAAAAGGATAAGTACGTGTCAATCAGAGGGCTGTTCTTTCTCAAGATAACTATTGAAAAACTTTTTTTTTTTCCTCTGATACTTGATGCGATAGAGTCTCTTTATGAAGTTTTCTCATGTTGATTAGAGTGTTTTTAAGAATATATTTGTGAAAGCATTTTGTTCATACCACAGCAGCTGGCTCGTTTTGGACAGACTGAGCTGGTAGGAGCACGGCACATGGCGATAAAACATTGCGGAGTGCTCTCTTGGGTATAACTGTCCTGCTCCGTGAACCCGATGGTATGCATTAAAGTCTGTGGAAGTTTAAACAGTATATGGTGCAAGAGGAATGTCATGTAGAACTTTAATCTGGGAACGTCTTGACTTGGAGACCTGGAAGCCTTTGGGGACTATCATGTAAAACAGATTCCTTTCACGATCTTGCTTCCGGTCTGGGTCTCTTGCTTAAAAAAGTGCATAGAATCAAGTTTCTTCTGTAAACACCAAGTGCCCGGGCTTCTTAATAAGCACCCTAATTGTGTTAGCCGGCCCCTTTCTAGTACATGAACTGCCGTGCTCAGACTGTAGGAAAAATTATTTTGTGCATATCTTCAGCCTTGAATTCCAGAGCACATCAGAGCTTTGTTTGCACGACGTGTTCTGCTGTTGCTTTTTGCAAGATTTGTCTTTCTCGCTGGTTGGTTTCTGTGAAGCCGGCTTGGAGGCTGACTGTGGACCACCAAACATGTGGCTTGCTGAGACTCCCTTCGTGTCTCACAGCAAGGTAGACTGTAAATTTTTTTGCTCATTGTGCTGCGTGGAAAATGAGTACGTTTCAGTATGTGATAGCTTGCATCCATCCTTGCATAACTCTGGTCTTCTTTGTGGTGGTGAATCATACAGTCTGTGCCCAAGTTCATATTCCTTGAAATAAATAATTACCTGCCGATGTCCCAGCTGTGCTGCGTTTTGGCGGCGGCAGTGCTACGACTCGGCACATCTCTCTCGTCCGTCAGCTGCCCGAGCTCGGCACAAGGATGTTTCCCCGCTGTCTCAGCCGCTGCTCTGAGGCTGCCGAGCGAAGCGATGCCGACGGGCTGGGCAGCGCGGTGACACGGGGAGGGCTGTGTGCCTGTCACTGTACGAGCACGCGTTCAGCAGCAGCCCCGTGAAACGTAATACGGAGCTGTCGGCAGCAGGCATGGGCGCGCAGATGGGTGGGAAGGCAGCGCTGAGCTCCCGGCGTTTGCTTTGCCGGGCGGGCGGGTGAGGAGGCAGCCGATGCCTGTGCGAGGGGTCTGCCGCCGTTGCCTTTGGTGTAGGAGTTTATATGGTGTTGAGCTGGTTCATTCGAAGGCCAGGGCTACGTGAGGGGAACGGAAAACCCGTGTGGACTTTGACTTCTATCAGAAATTATAAAATGTTATCTTCTGGAGACCAGCTTAAAACAAAACCCAGTCTGCTTTCCTCTGCCTGTAACAAATAAATCCTGGCTCTACCTGCGAGGGAGTACATTTGATAGGAGTCCATGTGTCAGCTCACCGCTGCTGAGCGAGGCTCGGGGCGCGGGGAGGCAGAGGGATGCTGCAGGTGGTTGTGGTTGTCTTCGGCACGGTGCAGACCCGTTGCAGCTGCGTGGGCTGAAAACTTTGGCTGCAAACAGCAGCTGTCATTGCTGCCCTTGCTGCCAGCAAGGCCTCTCTGGCAGGGATGAGTTTCTCAGCCCAGAGCTGTTGTCTTCTGGGCTGTCACCAAAGGGTGCCACTGCTCTCGCCAGCGTGCCCAAGCTGCTTTGACTCTGCAACATGGTTTCTGGAGCTCAATTCAAATGATCCTGGTGGCAGAGGAACACGGATGGCATGTGTGCGTGATGGTTTTTTCCCGTAGCAGGCTTGTCTTGTAGACTGTTAACTCCATAGGGTGTAGTGTGGGTGTCAGCACTCCCTGCAACCTTGTTGGGTGACCTGAGGCTGGTTAGATCCCGTCTCTGAAACTGAGTGTGGTTGTTTTGTGCATCTGAAGTGCTTGCTTTTCACCTGCAGACACAACCATGCTCATCAGTGCTCCCTTTTGCAAGTTGTACCCTCTGAATTTACCATAAATTCTCTCCTCCCTTGGAGCAAGTAAAAGGAATGCCTTTAGAGTTGCAGTGCCTTTAGGGTTCAGATGCACACCCATCATCCTCACCTTTGGGTATCTTCTAGCAAACCGTAGGTTTTTCTTGTTGTCTTAGCTCAGCTTCAGCAGATGTCCATATCTGAGACCAAAGCAAGGGAAAAGACGACTTGGCTATGGTGAGAAGGGATCAGTAGATAAGTTAGTACAAACAAGTTACCGCTGGCTTTGTGGATCTTTCTGTCATTATGCCTGTCTGTGTCACTGCAGCTGAATTATCTCTCCAGGGAGCCCCACCTTGGAGCAGAGGAAGTGCCTGTAAGATTTCCTTTACATAAAAAAAAAAAAGGCACAAATGCAGGTGTTGCTAAAAATGCAGTTTGCGTCAAACATCTGAGATGGAGTGGGTTCCCACGCTTGCTTTGTTTTTTTCCCTCTGCTGTTTCTTAAGTTGCAAAAGTGCTGAGTGGCAAGAGCTGGCCTTTGTTGGAGAACCGCTTCCCCTTTCTCTCCCTGCCCTCAATGTTGTCACCTCTGTTGACAGCGGTACAGAGCCCTTTTTGGCAAGTTGTGGCCCTTGTTTTGCTCTGCACTGGGTCTGTTTCTATTTTGGATATCAGAGAAGCCTAGACTTGTCTGTGTGTGCTGCCAGCTGACCCTGTTAATACAAATGTCAGTGTAGAGCAATCCTGAGTTATCCTTGCCTTTTCCATTTCCCTGTTGTTGTGGTGACTTTTTGTTTACTGGGGTTTGCGGGGGTTTGTATTAGTGACTGGTACTACTTTGCTTTACACAGCCCTGAGGTCTGGCCTCTGTGTGAAGAGACCTGGGTGCATTCATCACTGGCCTAGGAGCAGATGCTTAAACTGGAAGCCAAACGTTGCTCTCCTCTATATAATTCATTAATACTCTTGGCAGTTATTAAACCAGGTGCTTTAAAAAGTAAACAAGGGAAATAGGGCGGTTGTTTATTGCAAAACAAGCTACGGTGAAGGTGGAAGAGTTAGGTGCTTCTCTCGGGAGGGATGCTGGAGGTGTGTGATGCTCTTGTCCCGTGGTTTGACAGAGAAATGCTCTTGGCTGCCAGACTACACGTCCTTCCAGCTGCATACCCAGCCACCGTTGCACCCTTGGCTGGGGGAGTGATGCTTTATTAACCAGGACTTTTCTTGTGGCCAGGTAAAGTGAGGGGGAGGCTGGCGGTGAGAGCTGGTCCGGGAGCTGATGTGATGCTGTGCCCCAGGCCTGCCTGCGGAGGAAGGGAAACAGCCAGTTTGGGAAGGGGAGCAGGAGGAGGGAGGGAGGCGGCTTGAGGTGCTGAGAAAAACAGCAGGCTGCTTGGCCTGCCCTCCTGTAACTTTTTCCACACCAGGCACAGCGAGCTGCAGCTGGAATTGCTGCTCCTGCAGTCCTGGCATGCTGCAAGAGCGTGCTGGCGTGTCCCCGGCTGCCCTCCCTCCTCGCCCGGCTCCACGGCCTCGGGAGTGAGCTAAGTATTGACGCCTGCTACGCCACTCCTGCCAGTGTCTGAATTTTGGTCTTTTTCTTGGTTTTGTGTTTTGCAGCCTATGGATTAAAGGAGGATGTTAGAGCTGAGCCGGCAGCAGGTGAGATGTGCAATGCAGAGATGTGCATTCCCCCCCTGCAGCACGCTCCGGCTGCTCGCGTTCGAGCAAAATGTCAGGGGGTTCTTGGGGGAACAGCCTGGCTTAAAACTGAGGGAAAGGAGCTGGGCACACCAGATCTTTTTTCTGCGGTGTGTCTGTTCCCCATCCTAGCCCTGTTTAGCTGCTGGCTCTTCAGAGGGGGGCTGCCTTTGGCTGCACACGCGAGCAGCGTGTGGTGGAGCGGGCTCCCGGCCGACGTCCCCAGCGCTTTACTGCAGATGTCTGCATTGACACTTCCCATTTTCAGGGCTTGGGCTGCTGAATGCTCCCAGTTAGTCAACACCAGGGTTGTGTCATTCCTTACTGTCAGACTTGCCTGCCTGCTTTCAGTCAGCGTTTCTGCTTTTCTTTTATTTGCCTTTGGTCTGACTGGCCGCTGGAGGGGAAGGGTACGTCCTGCAGACGGGTCGGAAGCTCGGAGCCCTTCCTGGCAGCACACGGTCCTGCCGGGCAGCTGCTTCTGTTTGCAGAGCTTGCACTGGGTGGTGGTTGTGTCCCAAGAGATGCCCTTTAGGAAACCTCCTTTTGCTCAGGAGTTGGAAGCCTCCGTGGTTACTGCACAAGACTGTCGTCATGGGGAGCTCCAGCTGGTACAGCCGGAGCTGGGCTCAGCGTTGAAATCCCAGCGCAGCCTCCCGGTGCTGAGCTCTACCTCGCTAACCCTGTTAGGATGCTGCTTCAAAGCACTTTTCTGCAGGATTCTGGTTAATAAATACCTGAGGCTGGTAGAGAAACTATGTTTGTATTTCTGTAAATAATACAGGTAGTGGACTTCTATTCAAATGTCAAGTATCTTGAAATCTTCATTCCCCCTATCCCGTTGCTCTTTAATCTCCCTGCTTTTTCATCTCCTCATGTTTTCTAAGGACGAGAGGGAACGAGACAGGAGGATGTGACCTCCCTGCAGTGCCGGTGTTGGTGCCTGTGTGTGCCGCGGGCATGGCTGGCAAGGAGGAGACAGCAGGAGGAGGTTTGGTCCTCGCCGCGCTGCCCCATTCCTGTGCGCTGTGTCGGGAGCCGTGGTGGAAGGACTTCTCCCGCTGAACCTCTCGGGATGGTGCCAGCCCTGTGGGCTGTGCTGCTTGGCAAGTGGCCGATGCTGGGCTGGGCTGGACAGGACAGAGCCTGCTGTAAAGGAGCTGCTCTGATGAATAAGCAGAGCCGGCGGAAAGTCATCCTCAGGCTCGCAATAACTTAATTAAGTGTTTATTAGGATAAAACGTTGCCAGAAGCTGTTCAGGTGCCTCTTTGCTTTCCTGGTTGTACTTCTAAAAATGTTTTCCCGCCTTTCTTTATGAAATAGTTTCTAAAGAAGACTACAAGGTGCCTTTCTGAGTATTTTACATTGAGGACTGAGAATTTTTAATTGAAAACTGGTGGGTGGTGCAGATTCCCCTGCCTCCGGGCTGGTGGGGCAGTACTCTGGGCGAGCAGCCCCATAGGCGGAAGGCATCGTACGAGGGGGTCGTGGCAAAGCGTCAGATGCTTCGTGTCATCGCATCGCTTTGGCGTAGTCCATAAACCAGTAACGTTTTCTTTTTTGTGTCTTCAAAACAATTTATTTGGTGTTTGCACTTGCAGTTTATGAACAGAGCTGTGCAGGCTAACAGCTGGGAAGGCACTTGCTATTTGTTTGCCATCTGTAAGTTTTATGTGGTTCTGCAATTTCGTAGCATAATGAGAATTTGGTATGAACTGTGCAGTATTTTCCTTGTGCCTGAGGAGCTGAGCCGCTGGGCCCCGAGTCGGGGAGCACGGGAATCGCTTCTGGTGTGTGCTGTTACTGCTGTTCAGAAACTGGGGTTCTGAGGGGAACGTCTGTGCTTTTTGTGCAAAAGGCTTTGAATAGTTTTGATGATGTGCCTTTTCAATTTCTACAAAATCTTTCCTGTCTGGGAGAAAAAACTGTAATACACATAGTAGTTTCTGTAGGAGTTGCTTAAATCTTCCACTTACATTGGTTCTCTTCCCGGTGAGCAATGAATTACAAATAGCACATCAGTGGTGGCCTTGAGGTTGCTGCTTCACTTTGGAGGTGGACAGGCTAAACTTGGAACAGAAGCTTTTTTTTTTCCACAGCTGTAGTGCTGAGGGTTGCTTATAGCTTTAATAACTCTTTCACAGGTATGTCCCAAGTAAGTCTTCTCCAGAAGAAAGCCACTGTGTAGTACAGAGGACTGATGACAAGCCTAATGTGCTGATATAAAACACAACTCAGCTTTGTTACCTCTGCCAAGTTGGCTCCCTGTCTTCTGCTCTCCTGGACTCAACTTCTCCCCTAACCACATTTAGTGTCTTTTAATACCCGGTCCGTTTCCAGGAGATTGTTTCAAAGAGCACTGAAGCTCCAGTAGGCTCTGGCAAACTGGATTTTATGCAGTATTTCAAGGTCCAGGTTATGCTTGGGAGCCATTGAGCTGTCAGCAGGGTAAAATCAGTAGTGGATGGTAGCACGGCTCTGCTGTTACGGTAAGCACAGTCCCACACCATGAGAGTTGTTACGAGACTCCAATTGCCCTTTTTACACATATCTTTTCTTACCTTTTGTGTTTCTGAAACGTCTCAGAGTGGAGCCTGCTGTTAGTGTCCTACAGGAGGAATCGTCTCTCCTTATATATCGTGGGCAGTATCCAAAGGTGATCTTGCCCTGAAATATGGTGCTTTTGGGAAAGGTCGTGGCTGGGTCTATCCAGGTGGGATGGACCCAAATGGATCAACCAGCCTGGATGGTACAGGGAACGTCAGGGCGGTGATTGCTCTTTTTGCCCCTATAGTGCATCACAGGCACCAAAATCAGCATCTCCTGAAAGAAGGGTGTTAAGCTTCACTGGTAGTTATTATTACAGCTCTTTGGACTTTCCTCTAAACTTCTTGGCTTTCCTCCCAAGATTTTCTTTACTGCTGGAATCATAGAGCAAGGGCTTGGTTGTGTGTGTGTGTATTGTGGGTTTTTTTGCTAGAACGCTGTGCTGGATACGGATGTGTTGGAGGTCTGGTGTTAGGAGTTTGCGGCAGGTGATGCTGAGGGTGCCGATAGCGTGCCATGCCCTTGTCCGCACAGTGAGCATCCCCCGAGCTGTGACTGGCAGAAAGATGACGACCTGCAGTTTTCCCAGCGATGCTGATGGCCATCTCCTGCCCTCGCCTCTGCCCTGCCGCAGGTGCTGCCCTGCCTGCTTGACCTCCCCGCTCTACAAGAATGAGCTGCTTTGCCACATTCTTCGGCTGTTCTGACCCTTTGTATGGGAAATTACGTTCCCTTTCCCTAGTCTTAGCAAGTCAAATTTATTGCTTGTGGTTAATGGCCCAAAACAAGGCTCTCTGTGGCCTTCGGAGAGAAGGTGGCCTCCTGGAAGGGTGTACCTGATGGGAATCTCTGTAGTTCTGCCCGTGTTTCCTTTCCAGGCGGGTGGCTGACTGCCGGGAGCTGGGGATAAGAGAAAGTGATGGACGAGAGAAGAGTTTTCACCTCCCAGCCCTCTAGTTGCATGCTGCTTTATCCACTAAAAATAGTTGCTAATTCAGCCTTCTGGGGAAACCTCAGGCACAGGCTAAAGGATTGCTAATATTAGTTGTTGGCTTTGCTGATAAAATTAACTATGTGAAAACTGGCTGTGACTGCTGAATTCTTTCTCTTGCTGTGCAGCTTGAAATTTTTTTGCCTTTGTGTTGAGATTGTAAAGGGAGGAGGAGAAGGAGAGAATGTCTTCTCACACGTTCTGCATGGTTGTCTTGTCTCTGGAGAGGCTCCGCAACGCCCGGCGTGATCTCTTGCTTGTGGGTGCTACTCTGAAAGCAGAAGTGTGCTTCTCCAGGACATCAGGGCACTGCTGAAGCGAAACATGTTCAAGCTAAGTGAGGGACAAAGATACTACTATTATTATCTAATTTTTTTAAAGTTAGCAGCTTTGCGGTAGCTCGATGTTTCTCTAGTTCAGGCTGTAAGAAACTGTGTAGGTTCAGTGCTTTCAGAGGATCTCTTTGTCACCAAAAGCTAGAAGGACTCAGTCAGAATTTTTCGTATGAGAAGGGTCTGAGGAAACATCGGTGCTTAGTGTGCCCGGTGAATTTAATATTTTATTTTCTGTTTTGTTTTTAACTTTAACATAGGTAAATATCTCTGATCCATTTTAATTCGGGGCGAGTGATTTTTCCTTTTTAAAATTCTGGTTTTGTTGAAACATCCAGTGCATGTTTGACTTTAAAATAGTCCTGTTAGAAGCTTTGTCAGTAAGGAGGAACACTGAGGTTATGACAGGCAGTGCAGTCTAAACATTGGGATGTGGTACAGGCTTAAAAAGAAGGTCTCTCTGAGTGTGTGGATTGGCTTTGCTGGAGCTCCGAAAATTTTATTTTTTGATATCCCCACCAGGAAGATGGAGAGGTGCCCAGAAACGTACTCGAGGTTAGGGGGAAATCCAACTTTAACACAAGCATTTATATTTCTTGTAGCTCTAAAAACGTAGTCAGCAAAGCCTGTTGGTAAAGTGGTCAACCTCAAATCATGGAAGTAGCAGATCCAGGCTCATGCCGTGCTGTGTCCTGGTTCTTGGTCACGTCTGATTTAGCTGTGATGCTGTTGTCTTCAGTCGTGCTTAGGCGTATACCTGCCTTTGAGTCGCGGCTGAAACGTGTCCCTGGCGTAGGGGCTGCAGGCAGCGGTCAGCCTTTGCTTGTTCGGCCGAGCAGAACTAGCTGTCAAGGGGGGTGACTTGGCATCTTCTAGCATTCACCTGCGTTTTGTAGCATGGAATTATTTTCAAATATATGACGGGGTTTTTTTACTCTATTTCCTGGTCCTCATCTCTTAAAGGAAGGGAATAAATAAGTAGTTTGGGTATTTGTTTAAGCGGAGAAAGGAACTAAGAAGTTCCCAGTCTCTTGTTCAGTTGAAGAAAGCCAGCCAACGTCTTTTTCCAGGCACAGAGCTGCTGGGGTGCACGATGCCAGGGACTCTCCCATCCTGTCTTATCATATTCATCAACCATCCTGTTGACTGCAGGATTGTTTCTGGCTTTCTTCAGAGCCTGTATGACTATCTTATCAATCCTGAGAGAAGCAGGAGCCCTTGACTATACAACAGGGTGGCTTAATTGCAAAATCTGTAGTGTGTCTTGCGTTTTCCATGAGCCACAACATCTCTTAAGAAAACTACTGGAAGATGTGCTTCAAATACCAGCTGTTCCACTCCTTATTGCCTCTCTCCTCGTGTGACTTCAGAAAGGGCAAAATCAAGACAGTAAGCAATGTCTGAATTCGACAGCATTACAGTTTTAATTTATAAGTCTTTGAGAGTTAATTATCATACAACTCATAGACAGTAGTTTCATGATTTCTTAATCTGTTATGTACACTAATTTTCTTTTGGCTAACTGCTGAAGGGAGACATTTGTTTCTGCAGGGCATCAGCTGTGTCTGAACCACAAAGCACTGGGTTAACAGAGTTTGTAATTATAGAGATGCGTGGGCTTGCTTTATTAATCGCCATTTAGAAATGTGGATCTCTCATCTTGACTTTCAAAGCAAAAATATAGCCATAGGTTAATCCCCTCTGCTTGCTCAGGT
This sequence comes from Cariama cristata, assembly GCF_000690535.1. Classification (NCBI taxonomy): domain Eukaryota; kingdom Metazoa; phylum Chordata; class Aves; order Cariamiformes; family Cariamidae; genus Cariama; species Cariama cristata. Next base: position 19,153 of record NW_009598870.1, read on the forward strand.
TCCACCTCTGCAGGCAGGGTGGCACCAAGCATATGTTCTGCTTTTCAATGTTTCTCTGTTATTTTGTTCCCAGTTATGCTTTGAATGTTTGCAGTACTTACACGGGGGGGGGAAGTTCTCTACCAACAAAATAATTTGGTCTAAATCGCTTCCTCGCAAAAGAACAGAGCATGCATTCAGTGCCTTGAACCTCTCTTGTTCCGTTGCTTCTCTCCTTTTAAAGACAATGCAGAGTTTTCCTCATTCACTGTTTGTCTCTTCCCCTTGCAGCATCAGCGAAAGCTTCCTCACTGTGAAAGGTGCCGCTCTCTTCCTGCCACGGGGGAATGGGTCGTCTACTCCCAGGATCAGTCACAGGCGCAACAAGCACGCAGGTAATGCGTTGTCTCCAAGGGCTGAGCCTTGTCCGCTCACTCTTGTTTCCGAGTCCAACTTTCTTGAGTTCGTTCTCACCGGGTGACGCGCATTTCTGTTTACACCAGGTCTATATTAAAGCGAGACCTGCAATCTCAAGACTGCGATATTTAATGCTGGTAGAAAAAAAGTTTTCAGTACTCTTTTGTTTTTCCTGCAAAATCAAACAAATGAGTGACATCAGGGCAGCAATCGTGACATCATGGAGAGTTGAGCACAACTGCCTCCCAAAATATCATCCTGTAGTTTTTATATGAGAGAGGAGCTGGAGGATTGCCATCAAGACTTTCATGCATTGCACTGAGAAACTTGAGGTTATGATACAGGATGAGTAATTGTACTTCCTGATCTGAAAGTAACCAGTTATGATGGAAGAAAGGGAGGAGACTTACTGCTCTACGTGGTGAGGAAGAAACCTCTGAGTAAAGTCAGCATGACTTTTCAGACCTATGAGCAAAATGAATAGTACAGAGTCGGTCATAATTCTGCCCCCTTTATCTGCTGAAAGTTTGATTTGGCTTTGCTTTGACTCTTTATTTGAAAAGTCAGTCTGAATAATGAAACTCAAACATTTCAGGGTAGATTGTTTCTCAGTGTGTGTATGGTGCTTATTCACTGATGGTGTTTTACAAGGATCAGATAGTGTGGGGATTTTCCCTTCCATTAAACAATCAGCCAAAAAAAAAGGGACTTCCAGACTTTTGCATATGGGACAGAGACAGAGAGGCTGGAGTCGACTTTCTTTGCCAAAATGTGACCACCAAAAGGTGATTTGGTTTGGCTCCAGGTGTAGATTTCTTTATACTTTGATACTAGCAGACTATTGTCCATCTGCACATCCAGCCGAGTTACCTACCTGGTGGCTGGTCCACCTGAAAATCTGTTTACAAACATCTTCCTAGAAAGAGTTTAAGTCAAAAGGCAGTTAATGACATACTTCCCCTCAGACATAGCGCAAGCAGTACCTAAATTGGTTTGAGTAAGATGCATTAATTACCAGTTGTCAAAAGAAAATAAATGTTCTGAACTTAATTGAAAGCTAGCCTTTCTGGTTGAGACTGAAGTGAAATCATCTTTAGCTTGAAAGTAGAGTCAGCAGTCTTTTAAAAATTTATCTTGACCTGTCTTGGTTTTTAATCTCTCCGAAGTCCTCTGCATTACTGAAGCCGAGGTCTCCACCTGGCAGTTGCTGCCTTGGCTTTACCTTGCAGAGGAGACCTGCTGGAAGGGTTTCCTTGTGACCTGTGCAAGGCAGCACACACAGCTTTTGGGTCTCTCTTGTTGCCTCATCTGCTTGCTACAGCTGACTTGCATCAGGTCTGGAGGCCTTGGTGGAAGATAGTCGCTTGTCTAATCAGCCCAGAGCTCTTAGAAGCCAGGTTGCCAAGAAAGCAAATCTGGTATGTTGTAATTGTTTACAGCAAGATGTTTTGTGTTGAAGAGGCTGGCTTGCCTAAGGGATGGGATTTTTGTTCTTAGAAGACTCTTTTTACTCCTGTCTCTTCAACTTATGGTATAGTATTTTTTTATGGTGCTCAAAGATTTCACTGAAGGGGGTTCCTTTGTACGACAGTGTGCACTGTCTTTATTTCCTGTGAACTTTTCTAATGTACGGTGTATGCCAGCAGACCAAGACACCAAGGGATCAGTGTGTCACCTTCCTAAGCAAAACATCTGTGCCACCAAAATTAAAACAGTGATGTAGAGAGAGTAGCTCTGAGAGGTGAACCGGCCGTTGGCAGTGAGCTAGCAGAGTGCAGCAACTATCTCCTTTCTTGGACTCTCATAATCCATGCTCAACTTTCATTCCCATGTGTGTGTCGTGACTTATCTCTGGCACACAAAATTAGAAGGGGAGTGGAGAGCGTACGTAGTTTTACAGTATGAGATTGCTGCCTATGGATGCAATAGTGTTTCAAGTGACTACGAGAGCATTTCTAGGAAGGTTGGCTAACCTTCCTGACCTCCCTTTCTAATTCATCAGAGGTGCTAGAATCCAGCATAAAGAGTAAATGTGTAACAGGAAATAATTAATGCTCCACCCGTTTCTTTAATCATACCATCTTCAGCAATGGAAATCACTAATTGGCAGAGTAGCTAGATGTGGTACCCGCTGTCCACACTCCTCTTGCTGGGTGGTCCTGTGCCACCTGGCAGACGGGCTGTGTGTAGGATGGTGGGCTTGCTTTTGCACTCCAACGATGCTGGAGGAGGCCAGAAAAGGATGTAAGTTCCCTGGGGCTTTTGCAGTCTCTAGGGTGCTGTAAGTCACTTTTAAGATCCCACCCTAGCTGATGCTTTGCACCTAGCCTGTCAGCTCAGAGGAAACAAAAGCATCTGCTCATTGCTGGACAATGGGATAGGAAGCAGCGGTCCTGCCACGAATGCCAGCAAAGCCGACAGCTCTTCATAGGACAGGATGTGATATCTTTGTGCTGATTCTGGCATGCTAAAACCTTTCCTTTGCTTTTTCTTAATCCAGGAAGCTTAGAAAATGCCTTGTGTGTTTGGGGCTGAAAATGCCGCAATTCAGTTAAAGCTGGCCAAGGAAGCAATACTTTACTTTCTAGCTCTGGAGCTCCCGAGGCTGACAGGGCAGGCTCGGGAACAGGGAGGAGTGCAATAAACTTTCTGAGATGAGGGATGATGGAGCTCCTTGACTGAGCCTTGCAGAAAGAGTTGTCTTAGAAACTTCCTCTCTTTTTTTTGGTGCTGAGATAATCCAGTAGTCCTGGTGGTGTTTTTTAAACTCTGGAAACTTCAACTCTTAAACTGCTTCCTGGTGGTGAATTACTGGCAGCAATAGGTTGGGACTGTTATGTTTTGGGGAGGGAAAAACTGAGGTGAAGCATCTTTGAAGTTGCCTGAGACATATGAATGCCTTATGAGTCAAATACTTGCTGGGCTCTTCCAGGCTGCAGGCAGGAGGTGCCACCTGAAGCAGAGGGACCTTTGCCTGTTGATTTAACAGTTCTCGGCAATTCCCACCACGACAGCAGCTGAAACTTGCTGGAACAGAGCATCGTTGCCAGGATTTTGCACTGGTGTTGATGTGGGGAAATCCTGTCTCCCACTGCACCCCTGGGAGGACAAGCATCCGAGGGATGAGCTGGCCTTTCCTGCGTTACCTGTCTCCCTAAATAACAGCTGTTTAGGAGGGCACGTGCCAGCCGCTCCGGAGCTGGGGGCAGTGTCCTGGGGCAGGAAGTAGCTTCACGTCCTCGTCACCGCTGGTACTTTGTATGTGACTTCCCTAGCACTGCAGAGTGCCTCAGTTTTTCCCACCCCTAGTTAAAAATGCAATCCCAGGGCATTGACTCATTCTCCATGTGCTGAAATGTGTTTCAATGAGGAAGGAAGAGGAGAGCCGGGAATGCTGTGTCGTGCGTAACCCACTCCACACAAGTTTGCCTCTGTCCCATCAGGAGAGAGACAGCGGCAGTCCTTCAGCCCCACTGTTCCACCAGCTGTAAAAATCATTTGGAAACTAGGTACCGTGCTCTCGCTGGGCAGCATTTACTTTCTTCCCCTTCCCTTTTGTGGCACTTCTGGATGCTGCTCCATGTCCGAGGTTTTCTTATTTCTGAAAGTCCGTGAAATAGCATGGATTCTTGCACCGCAAATGAATTAGAAAGGGAGGTCAGGAAAGTTAGTCAACCCTCCTAGAAAATACTCTCGTAGCCACTTGTGCTGAATACTTAGTCCAGCATTCATGCTGTTACCTGCAGTGTTGCCTAAACTGAGCTTCCCATCTGAGGGGGGAGTGGGAGAGGGTGGGAGAGTAAAGGCTCCTCTTCTTGCCAATCTGTGCCACCCACCTGGCAGCCTTGCACTCTCCTTTCTGGGAATGCAGATTAATTTTCCAGGTAATAATTGAAAAAACAGCTGGAGATGTTATTGCTTACTGACACTCGGAAGGTAACGTGCTTGCTTAGCAGAGAAGCTCTTGGCTCTCTATGGGCCAGGGAGTGGTGCCGAGAAGTCAGTGCAGCAGTACCAACAGGAAGGTATCTTACTTGTCTTTCAAATGCTTCATGCATTAGGAACCTGGGATACTCAGCGTTTTTAAGAAGACTTTAAAGTTACTGCATGACTGTGATTTTTTTTAATTTTCATTTCAGTTTTCCGCAGCCTCACCAGTAAAAGTGTAGCAAGTGTTTTCTAGGAAAATTTGTAGGTGCTTGTTTTTTCAGGTGGTAATTCTTAGCTGCTTTTGGCTGGGGTTGGTACATAAGCGTTATATGGGCACGTGTTGGTCTGAGATGGGACCAAATCTCACTTCAAAGGGGATACTTTTGTCTAGGTCGTAGTTCTGCGCTAACTAGTAAGTTGGTGTAAAAGAAATGGCAGATTTCTGATTTAAAGCACATGGTAGAATGAGATGTTGAACTGTGGGGTGGGGTCCATTTGTACCTAGTTTGCCTTGTCTTTTAAAGGAACAAAGAATACTGAAACTCTTTTTATTTCTGTTAAAAAGATAACAAGCCTTAGCAGAAGAGAGCATGGTTAAGACGAACAGGTGAGCACACGGGGCAAAGAGCAGCTGACTAAGGGATGGAGTTTTGTCATCATCGTGACAACGCTCACGGTGACGTGTCAAATTGCTTGGTGGACATTTGTGTCAAATTGCTCGGTGGACGTTTGCTCTGGCTGGACAGCCAGGAACTTGCATGTGACTTAAAACTATTTTTGTGCATTCACCTTTCCCTCTTGCCTGCAGGGGATCTCCAGCAACACCTGCAGGCCATGTTCATACTTCTCCGCCCAGAAGATAACATCAGACTGGTAGGCTGGCTTTTTTGCTTATCTGCTGTTAACGAATATAAACGTTAAGTTCCACTCAACAAATACACCTGTGTAACTCATGAAAGCGGTGGTGCATGTATGTTTGAGTGGTTTCATCAGCGGGTTTGGGGAGCCTTCTTTGCAACCACAAAGGTAGAAAAGCAGCTAATTATGAAAGGCCTGCTTATTTGGTTCTTAGTTCAATTGTGTTCCTCACTCTGCTCTTCTAACTTATTGCATCCCAAAAAACCATGGCGTATCAGGAAGGAGGGTGTAGGATCCCCATGTGGCTATGCACCTGTATTGACCCTTGTCTTTCTGCTTTTCTGGGTTCTTGCCTCCTATAACAATGTCAGGAAAATTAGACATTGCTGTTTATAGCATTGATACACAGTCCTAAAGACCTCCAGAAGCCAAAGAAGAGCAGTGAGGAATCTGTCTAGGACATGTTGAAGTGTTCTACAAGGTCAGGCATGACTTCAGTGTATTTACATCTCTCATCACTCAGTAGCCTGAAGTTTCTTTCCAGTGTTATCTCGGTGCATCTTAGCAATGTATGCCCAAAGCAGGGCTGCCAGCGTCAAAGTGTTATTCTGGCACCTCTGGTTTGCTGAATCCTCCTGAACTGTGCTGGAGCTGGACTGATTGTATGAGTATAGCTGGGAAACAGCCAAGATTATACTATGGAATGCTTTAACTTTAAAAATGACCACCAAAAATAATTTGCCGTAAGCAAACTAAAGGACCTGCTCCTAAACTTCGTCAGACACACCTTGCTGTCACTAAAATTTCAGTGAAAGTGATGGGAATGGGGGTTCTCAGTGCTTTTCAGAATCTGAGCCAGGGTTAGAACATTGGAAGCTATTGAACAAGTCATTGTTCAGCAATATCACTGGCTACATTGTGTGATTTGGGACAAATTAGCCTTAACAGCTGAATAAGGACTTTGTGGGCTGAGACATAAACCCTTTTGTTCGGAGCTACATTTGGAATGCTGAAATCTTGCATGAGGTTAAGTTCGATAGTCTACTTGAATTTAATTGATTCTTGACGAACGAAGGGTGTGCAGAGATGCAATAGACTCTCTCATAAAATAGTAGATACAAATGAGATTTGAAATATAAACAGTACTGAGAGAAATGCGTTTTCTTCTTGTGTTGGCTGCTGTCATTCGGAGGGCAGACTTCACAGCTCAGAAGGCAGCAGAGGAATCTAACCCTCTATAAACCTACACTTAGAATTTGGAACAACTCTTGTTTCTTTTGGAGCTACTGGCAGGGTTTTTTAGCCTTCCATGAGAGCAGGATTAGAGCAATCATACCAGTGTAAGATTAGTAGGAAGGAGGAAAATGAGTAAGGGTACAAACTGATTGAATGTATTCCTGTAGGTTAGCAGAGTGGGGTCTTGTTTACTTACATGTATTTGATAATAAAAGAAGACTTTTTTGTGTATATGTCTTCAAATCAAATATCCCAATGAGAATTGTATTCTTGTATGAAACACCTACTATCATGTAGTATGAAGAAGATGAAAGGTCAGCATGAACTTGGAACGTGCTGTTCATAAGGGCTGGTAAAATACCACATCATACTTCTGACGAAACAAGAATGCAGCAGAAGATAAAGTTGGCTTGTGTTTAGGTGAGGCTAAAACTAAGAAAAACTTTGCTGGCCCTGAAAGGACTACAGAGGACGACTTGTTCATGAACAGACTATAAATAACCGTCCCAAATTGAGGAGAAAGCTAGCTTTAGGTAGATGAGCTGTTGAGAAAGAACCTTCCATCTCATCACAGCCCCTGAAGCTAGGCCATCCTCCCTAGATTGGCTGGGATTTCAAATATCTTCATTTAAAAGGTATCAGACCGCTCCCTTGATGTGTTCCTGCTGTCAGGTGAGCATGTGAACTAGTGCTTAATGGAAGCGTTAGAGACTAATTTGTGATTTAATGGGCATGTTGGAGCTCTACTAGTAGCTTCTTGAGGTTGAGTGGTTTACAATGTTAACTTTGCTGTTTCATTATTCTACTAAATTTAGCAAAACATATTACCTGCTCCAGTCGTGGTTCTTTGCTTTGTGGCAAGGGTGTGAGTGTTGCAAGTAGAAAGCCAGGGTAAGCCATGCCCTGTTTCTCTTAATTGGCTCTCTGAAAATCCCACCCCACCAACTTGAAGCTATGTGACCTTTGGTCACTGTTTGCCTAGCCCTGTTTTTAAGGGTCTTGCATTAAGACTGCAGTTCCCATTACTGCTAGCCAAATTGGTTTAGCAAAGTACGTTAGATTATGTTAATCCTCTGGCTGCTGGACTGTCCTCAAGAGAAGCAGAACAGAACTTGTGTGTGGATGCCCCAGACACAGGGCAGCTGTTGCCTGTCTGCTCCCATTTTAGGCAAGTTTATGTTTCTGTTTGAGGTTTGGTTCCTGATGTAGATAATGACTTTAACCACCAAGACCTTGGTGATTGCTTGCTCTTCTAGGTTGAAGAGCACCCTTTCTGTTTTGCTACAAGTGGTTAGTTGTAGGAACAGCCGTCTTTGGCAGAATTCACACCTTGAAGGACTGACCACTTTGATCCTCCGTGTTTCCAAAGGAATCCCAGTGACTCAAGGAACAAGAAGGAAAATAAGGCTGGTTTTAGCATGACTTATCCTAAAGAGATGGGGTGGGGCACAGTCTCTCGCTGTACAGAGCACATCTATCTGCTGGCATCAACATTTGGGTAGTTTCTGTTAGTTGTCAGTCCCATTGGACAAGTCTAGAAGATGCAGTCAACACAGTCTCCTGCCTGCACTTGCTATTCCTCCTCCATCACTAGAGCTGCTGCTCCCTGCAACGCAACCGGGAAGCTTTCCCTGCCGCTCTCAGCATAGCCTCCTGCGACAGAGAGCTCCAGCGAAGTAGCGAGCTCTGTTTTAGCTGCTGTGCACTGTTTTAACCTTTGTTGTAGACTCTGCCACATCTTGCGGACATGTCTTTCTGGCTAGTGGACCAGCGAGATGTGAGGAGGTCAGTGAGGGCCACCTCTAAGCTAGGAGATGCCATTCTGGCCGCGAGGCCAAGTTAGAAAGAACTAAAGGAGCGTATTGGGAAAAGCAGCCTACTTCTGAGAGACCCTGCAGAATAGTTATTTTGTGAGCTTTTCTTTTAAGGATAAAATGACTGTTTAAACTGGGCCCTCTGAGCCATGAACTCCTGTGGGACACCAAGAAGTGTCTACGCAAGCAGTGGCTCGGGAGGGCTGCTGGTGTTTTGGGGAATTCAGATTCAGTTTGCAAAGGATGTCAAACACTGCTTTGAACTTCAACCGTTGGGTCACAAGGAATTTGGCAACCAGGTCCCATCGCAGCAGGCAGGTGTCTGTCCATAGCGTGAGGCAAGGCTGGGCTGTGACGGCTCCTTCTCACCCGTGTTTGCTCTATTCAGGCAGGCCCTGCTCAAAGTTCAAGAAACAGTTTAACAATATGGTAAACATTGAGGCCAGACAGTGTCTTGGGGTGGGATTAGGCCGTCCAAAGTTAAGGTTCAGTATAGGTAATTGAGACACTTCCTTTCTAGGTTGTCCTAGTTTCTCTAGTTGGGATCCCGCGACTGAAATATCTGCAAATGGCTTGGAACAGAGTCCAAAAGGCGTTGCAAGTAAAGGCTGCATACTGCAGGTGTTTATAGGCAAAACTTGCAACACTGGGCTCCCTTTCCTGGGCTCCTCGCTAGCCAGCACTCTGTCTGTAAGAAGACTTGCTGGACTCACTTCAGTTCTCAATTCCTTGTGGTTTCTGGAGGAGCATTGCACTTCAGTGTAGCCTTTTCAGGAGCTTCAGTGTTGATCTGACATCCGCTACTTGGCTGCACAGCTGCTTTCTGAATGCTGTCAGTAGTATTTGTTTTGGAGGGGTTTGGGCTGAAGTTCAGGCGTCCTCCAGTCCTGCTAGATCTCTCTTTTGGCACTGGGTTACATGGGGTTGTGGTAGGAGCAATGAGGCACAATGACGGTCACCTTTTCTGGGCAATCTGAATCCAACCTTTGGTACAGCTTAGTAGTAGGGAAATCTTTTCCTGCCAGGTGTAAGGCAGTAAGGTTGTTTCTGCACTGGGGAAGTTGCTAGAAGAAATCAAAGGACCAGCAGGAAACCACATAGGAATTAAATCCTAGTTGTCTGTCCAGCTGCCTGGGACAGTGCTGGAAAGAGTCTCGTTGTAGCACACAGTAGTTTAAAGGAAAGCCCTAGCTCTTTGGACAAAGCCCCCTGAGAGGTAAAGAAGCACGTTCAACGCCCGCCTGTCTCACTGAACGCGTAATCATGAAGCTCACTAGGCTGGGACCAGTTGGAGGACTTTGGCAGCCAGCCTGATAGGCTGCTGTTTAAACACAGCTTTGGTAGGACGGAGCAGGCCTGGAGGAAGGTGTGCAGAAGGCACCAGGGACATCCCAGCTGTTGAGGAAAGCATTGTGTGAGAGAGCTTCTCCCTCTTCTGCTGGTTACCCAGAAGTACGGGCCATCCGTACTAGTGCAAACTGCATCACTGCTTCTGCGCCTGTCACTCAGCATGAAAAAGTGGCTTGTGAAGGTAATAGGGTGTGTTTTGCTGGCTGCAATGCTGATCTCTCCCTTTCCTTTCTTTAGGCTGTAAGACTGGAAAGCACGTACCAGAACCGCACTAGATACATGGTGGTAGTGTCCACCAACGGCAGACAAGACACCGAAGAGAGCATTGTCCTAGGAATGGATTTCTCTTCCAATGACAGGTACTCACAGTGTCCAGGTCGGGGAGGTCCTTGTGTTCATCCACATGTCAAGTCAAGCGTAGAAACCACTGTCTGGTGTCTGTGTTTTTTTGGGATAGGCTGCTTCAGATTTTCCAGCCGAACACCTTTCTTGGGATCCAGAATTCCCCTTTTATTTCTTGAAAGGTGGTGGCAAATGGGAAGGCAACAGCCCAGGTCAGCATTTCATCCATTCCTCCAAGCCTCAGGCTTGCGTGAGGATGTTAAGTGTCCTTAAGTGTCTCTGAATAGTGAGGTCCCTAAGCCCTGCATCTGCACACCAGAGACAGGGAGGACTCACATGCAAAGAAGGAAGAAGCTGCAATCGGAGAAGCTGGACATCAGGGTTCAGGAGAGCAGCTAATAAGAAAGCGGCTGTCAGGCAGCCCTTTACCAAGGTCATGGCACAAAGGACCTGATGGGAATGTCAGGGTCGCTGATGGCAGATCTTACACAACATGTGCTCTCCCCAGACATCAGTATGTCATCAGGGTTTAGTGCTTTTGCTTCATTCATTTAAATTGCTGCTGACCTCTCCAAATGGCTGCAGAGTGTGGCTGGGAAGCAGCTTTTGCTGCTGGAGTGACTGTAAGCCAGGAGGCAGCACCAGAAACAGCTTCAGGGGCAAGGAGCTTCACATTTAGAAGGGGACACTGGGCACTTTGGAGAGGGCATAGAGGCACATAACTTTTAAGAGAGTTGTGAGTAAATCTTGGCGTACGTGGGGAAAGAATTAACTGGATATTCAACTGATTTTGGAAGATTTCATACACATGCTTACTTCTAGCACAACTGCTACAGGAATGAGTCTTGCTTTTGACCCTAGTTGGAAGAAATTACTTTCAGGTAGTTAGCAGGGTCACTGGAAGATCTCTTTAAACTGTTTGGCTAAGGAATTGCCTTCCAAACAGCTGGCTGATCACAGCAGCCACCATACTTAATTTCAAATGGCTTGGTTTGGATGCTTAGCTCAAGTGATGCCTCCTAAAAAGGGGGACCAACTTGATGCTGCCACTGGCTCCTGTCTCCCTTCCTGTGCATGTGTGCACAGCTGTAGCTCAGAGATGCTCTTGCGGTAGGGTAAGAATAACTTGTCCTTGCACAGGTTGCTGTGAGCTTGGAGCTTGCTGTTGGCTGTGATATACCAGCACAGCCACCTTTGATAACTGAGAGCTCACTGGTATTAAGTCTCTAATAACCAGCAGGGTCATTTTAGCTTTCTGCTAGAGTTACTTAGGTTCTGGATGGTCAGTCTGATACACCCTCCCCTAGCCCACTAGGTATTTATAACTCAATGTAGACTTGTTGCTATGGTCTCTGATAAGCGCTTGCTGAACGGTATCACTAAAAATACCCTGGCCACCTTGGGAAGCCTTTTAAAAACACATCTTTCCATGAGCTCATCTCATGTTGTCAACAGAAATAGCTGCGTGCCGCAGTGTCTCCTTGTGCTGGGCACCAGTCGCTCTGTGGCGTGTGCATTTACAGGGCTTCGTGTCTGCTGACCCCCTGAAGCCTCGAGTCTCACCCTTTCCCCCCACTTCTCATGAGCTGCAGAGACTGACGGGGTGCTAGGGCTTGTGGAAATTTGAGAGCGTAAGTTTTTACGCTTTGAGTGCAAAGCATAAGAGCAGGAGGCAACTGAATCCAGTTCTTCAAGATGCTGCTTTGATTATGGACCAATTTTCCAGCTTTATGAGAATCAGCTTTTTCATTTGACAACCTGTTGCAGGTTGTGTTGGAGTTCCCCCGCTCCTGCCTTTTTTTCGTCGCTTGACTTCTGCTTTTAACTTGGCACAAAGCAGGTGACTGAGCAAAGAGGTCAAAGCAGCTGAGAGAGGAGTGGGATTGCCAAGAGGAGTCTGTCTCAGCTGGTTGTTGTGCTCATCCTCGAGGTGTGGGAGGGCAAAAAGGGGCAGGAATCAACAACGGGTGTTAGGCTGTGATTGCTAACCTACCGTGCTGCCAGTCACCCTGCTATTACACTATACTGATCCCAGCTCCCAGTGGCTGTGACTGAGGGACAAACAAGAAAACAAAACTGTGGAGTGCAAAATCAGAGCTAGAACCAAACCACTTGAGTCTGAGAGACTAACCTGTAAAGAAAGCCTTGAGCTGACTGAAGACTTGTGAGCCCCCTCTGACCTTCTGCACAAAACTTGCTGCTTCTGAATCCTCTTTGCTCTTCTCCTGGACGTATGTTAACCCTTTAAGCTTGCTTGAAAGAGTACTGCTGTACCCTGTATCTGTTTAATGATCCTTACCAGACACCTGTAGGACACTGGCACTGTATTTGTCCCTGAAGCAACAGGGGGATTTTTCTTTTTTTTTCTAATGGGTACAAAAATACACAACCATTGCTGTGAAATTAGAATAATAGCATGGTGGTGTAGTAGATGGATGATCCTTGCCAGACACCTGTAGGACACTGGCACTGTGTCCCTGAAGGACACTGGCACTGTGTTTGTCCCTGAAGCAACAGGGGGATTTTTCTTTTTTTTTCTAATGGGTACAAAAATACACAACCATTGCTGTGAAATTAGAATAATAGCATGGTGGTGTAGTAGATGGACTGACCTTCTCTCTCTTACTACAGTAGCACTTGTACAATGGGCTTGGTGCTGCCGCTGTGGAGTGACACCTTGATCCACCTGGACGGGGATGGGTGAGTGTCTTTTGTATGTTCTAGGTCAGTAGCAGAGGGTCTCCGTGTGTGAGCTTCCAGCACGGTGTATGGGGAAGGATTCCAATGATTGCAGAGCCCTAACAGGTCCAGCAGACCTCCTGCTGTTGGCCTGTATCGGGTTAGTAGGCTCAAAGGCTCTAAATCACAGTGGTTGTGGCTCTAAATCACAGGGAACACCAATAATTAACTTATCTGTGAATAAACATGCACTGAGACAGTGGCTTATGTGTGTGTTTAAGCTGGAGTAAAGGAGCTTTTACTGGCAAGTGGGTGTGTAGTGAAAGCTCCTTAAAGGGATCCTATTATATGTTTCTCCATCACACTTGCAGCAGGCAGCCTTCGGCTGAACGTAAAATAAGAATGAAGTTTCTCTGCCAAATAGACACCTGACTTGTAGACCCTTGTTTGTGCCAGTTACAAAGGCTGTCCAGTGCAGTGCGTGGAATGACTTTTCTTTCCTTGGTAGCTGCCCCAGGATCACTTTAGCTGGACTTTGTTGCTCCCAGCTGTGGCACTGAATTTGTGTTGCCAAGGTAAACAGCACAGCCCAGCAATGTCCCACTGTCTTAGTTTCATTCCCAAACAGCAGCTGCTTAAAAAAGTTATCTTAGAGCTTTTAGCGTGCTATTTTGATCTGTTCGCTAGCTGAACTCGGCAGTGTATGCATAGGGCTAGTCCTTTGCTGTTCTAATGTGCTGTGAACTATCAGTTATTAACTAAAAAGTGGCTTTTGGGACACATTTTTACTGTGCCTTTTTTTTTCTCACCAGAGGGTTCAGCGTATCAACAGATAACAGGGTTCATATATTTAAGCCAGTGTCTGTACAGGCAATGTGGTAAGTACTTACTATAATCTGTCCCAGGGATCCTTTTTCCAAGGTGTTTTGGCTGCTTGAGCTTTTAAAAAGCAGGTGCTGCTTTGCGTTATTGGTATCTTGGGACCTACTCGAGCAGCCAGAAGTCTCCTGCAGAGACAGGGAAGGAAGTTTGATACCAAAGAAAAAAAAACCATGCCAAAGTGCTGTTGTACAGCAGTGAGTTTATGATGCTGCTGCAGCCGCCCCTTCGTCTCAGCTGGGGGCAGGAAGGAATAGGGTAATTTTCCTTGCAAAGTAGAATTGCTTTGAGCATATGTTTGAAACGTGGGGTTTTGGGTTTTTTGGGGTTTTTTTTTGTTTTTGGGTTTTTTTTCCTGTCATAAATAAGGAAATACACTCTGTGCATATTTTAGGAGTCTCTCTGTCCACTGAGACATGTTCATTGTGATAGCAAGAAGGAAAAAGAAACTGCCTGCATTTTTCTTTCCTTTTAGGGTGGCTAATGGAAGAATGTAGTGACCATGAAAGTATTTCTGGCTCAAGCTTCTTTGCATTGCAGAAATACAGCGCCTGTCAGGGTGTCATGCTACTGTGTCACCCCAGTGATTTTGACCTGGATCCTTCTGATCCTAGTCAAAGATTTTAAAAAAGCTAAAAATAGGAGAGGGGGATTTGTTTCCCAGCAGCAGCTGAAGAAACTTCTGACATCCCTCATGCAGTGAGAGAGGACAGACACTTAAACATCTCAGTAAAATCAAGTCCTAAGCCCTTGGTTGTGCAGCTCTCCATGTCTGATTCCTGGGTGTCCCTGCCCTGCACGCAGGGGAGCTGATGGCACAATAGGAGCCGTCAGAGCACACTGTCTTGGACACAAACTCTGTGCATCTTATTTATGGCTTAAGTAGTTGTTGCAGTTTTTGGAGCCAGAGGCAGAGGTGCCTCTGCTGTCTGAATTATGGGCACTTTTGCTGCTATCGAGGCTTGTTTTGGCGTACTTCAGTTAAGACATGCAAGCTCTTGCAGCCTGTGGGTATCCACACCCATGCGGGACAGCCTCCCGCTCCGTGCCAGGGGCTCTTGTGTATAGCGCTGGGGTTTGTACCAACTGATGGGATGTGAGCAGCATCCTGGATTTGGTTGCTGCTTTGTGCTTGATACCAGCCTGAGGAAAAAATTGTAATCCTGCAAGTATTTCTCCCTTTCTAGGTCTGCTCTGCAGAGTTTACATAAGGCTTGTGAGGTGGCACGGAGCAACAATTACTACCCAGGGAGCCTCTTCCTCACGTGGGTCAGTTACTATGAGAGCCATATCAACTCCGACCAGTCCTCAGTCAACGAGTGGAATGCCATGCAAGATGTCCAGTCCCACCGGCCCGACTCGCCCGCCCTCTTCACAGATGTGTAAGTTGGTCTGGCACTGCTGAGCCAAAGTGTTTGGCTGTCAGGCACTACAGTCTCCAAATGAGGAGACAGTTTCCACAAAAGATTACCCTTAATTAGATATTAATGAGGAGCGGTTTCCTGTTCCAGGTAGTAAGCAGACCCATGGTTAGGTAAACACCAGCACTGGAAGTTTAGCTCTCCTGGGGCTCCCTTGCATCTCCTCCAGCCTCAGTTTTCAGTCTAGTTGTTTACCTTGTGTGCTTTAGGCTCACAGATCTTTGCTTCTGCAAGGTAGGTCCTGTGTTACTAGGGAGAGAGAGGTGTGGTGTATTCTAGTATCTAGGCCTTCCTCTTTTGCTGGTTTTGTCCTCTGGTTTCCAGACCTGGTGTCTTCTGGAAGGAACAGGTTTCTCTGGACTTTGCTTTTTTGCTGGCACATGTCTGAGTGCATGTTTAGAGTAACATGGGCTTTTTTTCCTTACTCAGTTCATTGTGCTCTAAAGTGAAGTGTTTATATATGGACTTCTGAGACTGTGACCTGAGAAGCATCCTCATAGGCATCTGTCTGGTACACCTGAGAATGGGGACAAAGAGCAATGCGGTTGTGGAATAGGACAGTGTATAGATCCCAAGCTGTCTCCAGCTAAATGCTTGGATGTCTGGTGATACATGGTGCAAAACAGTGGCTGAGGTGGATAGGTAGACAGTTTGGAAAGGCAGAATTTATAGGCTGTATCAACACTCAAGGTTTACAACCCCTGTAATTAGTGATTGCTGATGGTACTGATACCATATAACCTCAGAGGTAGTCTGTGTCCAGATGTGATCTCAAGAGTGAGGGCTTAGTTACCTGGTTTGTAGTAGATGAAAGTACTTCACTAGCCCCAGCTGCCTTCCCAGTATAATAGTACCATTGGTTGATTTATGCTGTCAGATATTTCCTGTTGTTGGAGTTCAGTGAGTGAATAATCATGCTAAGCAGTTCAGCTGTGAACAAGTCTTCACACTTGATTGTTTTTTAACATACAAGGAGGGTGGCTGAAAACTTTTGGCAGGCTGTCAAATTAATATTGTCTTGTAGCTTTTCATATATAAATTTTATGTAACCCACCGTTTCCCTGGTGGCAGCAATTGAATGATTCCTGGGGACACCTAGACAGCATTCTCTTAATTGAGTCTGAAATAATGCGCAAGGTTGAAAGGACCAAGAATTTGCATTAATTTTATTTGTGAACGACCAGTTGGACACTTGTAAAGCAGCGAAGTGTCTGTGTAGTCACCATCCTGGCAGCCTTCCAGAGAAAGGTGGTGGGAGATGTTACTCCTGGGTCCCTTCTGAAGATGATGGGCGAGACAGCTCTGTGCTGCTGCTCTGTTGCAACTTCCCCTGGTGTTAGTCAGGCTATTTTTGCAGCTGGTGATAAGGCCCCTGGCAGCAGAGGCTGGAGGAATGCACAGAGGCTTAGCTGCCCTCATCTCTCCATGTAAGGAGCTTTGGAGCTGTTACCTTTCCAAGAAAGGTAGGGGGAGGCTTAGATGTTGCTACAGAGAGTATAATGCAGCCTTCCCAATTTAAATTTTACCAAATACCAAAGGTTCTCTGGATGACTGCAATGGATTAGGAGCATTCAGTTGGTCTCTTTCATATACAACTGGGAATCTAAACTGGGCTTTCCAGTCACCTGAATTCCCTCCAGCTGAGGACGTGCTTGGGGGAAGCAGTGTGAGTAGCTGAGACTCTGCAGAGTGTCCGGTCCATACAATACCTGTTTAAAAAGTGCCATGAGTCCAGTTTGTTTCCTCTCCCCGTGACTCTGGTTGCTTTCTTCTGATAGCCCAACTGAGCGAGAACGCACGGAACGGCTAATTAAGACCAAGTTAAGGGAGATCATGATGCAGAAGGATTTGGAGAACATCACGTCAAAAGAGGTGAGTGCTGAGGGGGCAGCACTGGAAGTGCTGTTGTGCAAACTAGAGAGCTCTGTACTTTATGCCGTAAAGAAAGGCGAGAATAAAAGCTTCACATGGCTTCCTTGTGTTCCTCCTCCCCACCCAGATTCGCACCGAGCTGGAGATGCAGATGGTGTGTAACCTGAGGGAGTTCAAAGAGTTCATTGACAATGAAATGATAGTGATCCTTGGGCAGATGGACAGCCCCACGCAGATATTTGATCATGTCTTTTTGGTAAGTCTAACAGTGAATTCAAGAGTAAACATGCCTAACACTTCTCACTATGTCTTGATTGACACAGGGGCCTCTGGAGGAACTTAAAGGAACTCTGAAAGAGAGGTTGGCTGATTGTGGGGTCACGTACCCTTAAGCAAGACACAAGACACTGGTGCTGTTGAACAAGAGCAGCCTGGCTTCTTGGCTGTACTAAACTTTGCCGTACAACACCAGCCAAGCCGTAGACCCTGTCACTAGAGGATGAACGGCAAAAAGTCTTAATTCAAACTACTTTTCAGGGCTGTTTCCACTGACGTAAGGCCAGTTTTGTAGCTTTAACTGTCCAGGGTACCCACACGCCAAGTTCTTGGAGTATGTGTGTTTGGGAAGGGCATGACTACAGCAAAGAAGGAGGGGAGCTGTTGGGGAGAGCTATGTAAAGTTTGGGTGGAATCACGCTCTTGTAACATGGAAAGCTCTGAGTTGATGTGATCCAGGAGGAACAGAGGAGCTCAACAAAGAGTCCTGAAGATAAGGAAACATAAACATTTCACCTTTTAATGTTTTGCTTGCTTAGTTGCCTTTCATTGCTGCTGGGGCCTGTCTAATTACTGCAGCTCCTTCTGGTGAGTCAGCACTCCACTGGATTTCCCAGCCCTGAAGCAATGGACGCAGGTTTTGTTGGGCTGTCTAGGCTATGAGGTTGGCTCAACTTTAAACAAAACCATTCCTCTTGGACCAGCTGGTCTTTCCAAACAGAGAGGGCCTCTCCCAGTCTCCTGAAGCTTAGTGCCGTGGCTCAGAAGGGATGGTGTATGTTAATGTGGGCGCTCCCAAGAAATTGTGGTGGGGTAGAGCCAGGAAACTTGAAGTACCTACTATGTAATGGATTTTTTTTTTTGCACGCTGTGTGTTCTCTGGAGAGGGGAGACCTGTTACAGGTTCACAGTGCTAGTCAGAAGCAGTACAGGCGGTTTGGTCTGCTGCAGGGCTTGGAGTCTTGGCTCTGAGGGCGTTTAATGGGAGCAAGACCTTTAAAACAAGGCTCGCAGGCAGCACGAAGGAGAAGAGCTGTGGCTAGTGTGTGGAATAGAAGTACTTGCAAAGCAGCTCTCTGCGGTGAGCAGCAGTGCTGCTGGGGCTGGGCACCAGCTTCATTTGGGAGCGTATATACTGCAAGGTGAAGTCATACAGTGAGGGTCTCTGGAAGGCACAGAGCTGTTTCCTTCCAAGTGGAGGCAAGAGCCCTGTGGGATCCCACCTAGGGAGTGCTAAAAGAACTAAGCAGGAAATAAGAGACTGGATGATGTCAGTGATTGTGGATCAAAGGACAGGAGAAAAGGCTTTCACCACTGCAGCATTGTTCTCCACACCTGTGGAAACTGGTGGTTCCTAGGCCTGAATTAAATTTTTCTTCCTTGGCCAGAAAGAGACAACATGAAGCTATCTAAGTCTGTGGGGCTAGAGTAAATATGGCAGGGATCGAAGTGTGTTTGTTGGCAGATAACTGAATATCAGGAACCCCCATAGCCCTTCAGATCGTGCACAGCTCTGGACTTTGCTGGGATTGACCTGATCTGTGGCTGAAGGCAGTGGATTCTGTTGAAATCTGGGCTACTATGCCATGTAATGTTTGCCCCTTTATTCTGCTCGAAATTCAGAGTCCCATCTGTGCTGAACCCTTGAATGGTGTCCTCGTGATGATTCCTCATAGGAAGTAGTTCCGTTTGGGAAGAACGATCTGCTTTTTGTTTGTTGTATTCCAGAAGCATCAAGACAAGAGAACAGACTTGTCCCCAGTAGCTACCAGAATAGTAACACAGCCCTTTCTTGTGTGTGTACATCGAGACACAGGCTGTTGAGTGCTCAGGGCTTTTCTGCAAGTGCTGTCATGGGCTCAAGCCAGTGCCTGTGGGTCAGAGCTCTTGGAGCATCCCCATCTCAGGCACGGGGTGCCTATGCTGCACGCTTCCTGGGGCGAGCAGCAGCCCGTGCTCTGGGTGAACCCTGCTGCCTCTGCAAGACTGGGAGGTTCTCGCTTTCAGGCTGTCAGGGTTTGCAGGTTGGCGGTGGGTATGCTCCAAGGGCCAGCTTGCCCTGGCTATGCCTCTTCTGGCCCGGGGGTGATGTGGAAGCCTATGCCATGGGAGCAGGGAAGAGCAGTGCTGTTCTACTGATAATGGTGGTGCTACCTGGGTCCCTCTTACTTACTCCTTCATCTCAGCTGTCTTTCTGTTTAGGAGCTATTTTAGGGCAGGGAAGCAGATAGCTTGTGCACCTTAAATTTTGAAGGAAGCCTTTGTCTGAGTGGTTTTGTCCTCAGTCAGGATTTATATGTTTGAGCCGGAGGCAAGCAGGTTAGCTAGGCAGGGTTAAATGTGTTTATTTCTCTGCTCACACAGGCTTTGAATGTGGGGAGAAGAGGTGTAACCCAAGTGAGCTTACGGTGTTGCTGCCTTTGATGTGTGAGATGGGTGTTTCATGTATAAAGAGCACCTGGATGGTTTTTAAACTGAAGCAGTCTCTTCTGTGGGGTAGAGCTGGCAGCAGCCTCCAGGGAAAGGGTGGAGTGGCCTCGTCTCTGCTGAGGTTGATTTCTCAGCGGTTTGCAGGAAGTGCCAGCATGTGAGGCTGGGCTCCTGCTTTGCAGAGCTGCTCATTGCTTCAGAATAGATCTGGTTAATGGGGTGAGATAAGGGACTGAACATCAGCCCTGTTACCACTCCTCTGTGTACCTCTGTACCCAAAAGACCCCCCTGCTTTCCAACACTCAGCAAGCCGGCTTCCTCCTCCAGTTCACTGGTGACAGTCCCTCCCTCCATCAGTTGTCTGACCATGCCTGCCTTCTGGCTGATGTGTCCCCTTGCCTGTTTTCCCTGCAGGGCTCAGAGTGGAATGCCTCCAATTTGGAAGACTTGCAGAACAGAGGGTAAGTAGCTCCAGGCCATCAGCTTAAAAGCAAGAGCCCAGCCTCAACACTTGTCTATGCAACAAACCCTGTTCCATACCTGCTGTGTAACCTGAGTCTTTACTATGAAGGGTTTGCAGATCTGAACAAGCTCTTGCGTCCTCCAAACTCTGTGTCCCACAAACAGGCACCCTGAAGTAAAAGAATCTTGCTCCCTGACCTTGACTGACATTCCTTTGGTGAAGAAAGGAAGCCAGCCATCTCATAGCTCTAAGTAGCAAAAAGCTACAATTACTTAACTGGATGCTGCGTAGTTGGCTCTGTACCCTCCGCTCCAGCCCGTTGTTCTGGGCTGAGGTCTCACGATTACTGGGGCACTTTGGGGTCTGGACCTCTGGACTGCGGCAGGAAGGAAAATATGTGAAAGAGCATTTGTTGCTTTGAGTGGGGCCCAGTACGAAGTAAAGTCCTGTAGCTCTTGGGCTTAGCACTAATGGGTCTGTCTGTCTTCTGCCCTTTCTACCTTTCGGGCTTAAGCTTAGAGTGTCCTTTCTCTAGGCCAGGTGGATCTAAGCACCAAGATTTTGCAATTAAATCATCATTTATGGGTTTAGCTTATGTGTGCCAATCCAGTGGAAAAAGCTAATCGCCTTGCTGAATTGGATTGAATTGATGGCATACCTCAGAAAATCAGCCTGGCAAAATTGACTCTTCTCATTCACGTCAGGGTCTGCTGCGGTTTCCTTGGGTCAGACAGGTCCTACTTGACTGCCAGCGATCTCATACCTGCTAGGGAAAAGGGATGTCACTCCCTTGCGGTGTCCTTGTTCTGTCTGATATCCCAACCCGAGTGCAGTTTATAAGCATCTTATGAGTAACCCTCAGGACTAAAAATACTGACTGTAGTGTACATAAATACCATATGCTTTCTCTAGCAGTTTCTTTTCCAGAAAATTTAGGGATAAGAAGTAAATCCTCCCTGGTGGCTCATTGTCTGTTACATCTCTCTGTAGTTATTTTATGCATTTGTTTAACTGTGGTGTTGCTCACAAGCTAATGCCTTCAATCTTCCAGTGGTGTTGGTGCTGCAGGAGGAGGGATTGGCAAAAGGACCTTTGAGAGAGTGTCCACACACTAACTGAACAGGAGCTCCTGTGACACAAGTGTTACTAACACTTGGAATAGAGAGATGGTGGGCAAGCAGTGTAACCTTACATACTGTAGAGGAAGTTTCTGTCCAGTATGGATGGAAACCCGTTTATCAGAGGCTAGCCTCTAAATTGCTCAGCAAAACCTTTTGTCTGTGTTAGCTGCTGCTTCCTTGCGTTAGTCCTGGTTTCCAAGGAGGTACATTCAAGACTGCAACTTCAAATGCTTTGAGTTTTGCCACTCGCAAAGCAAAGTGAGGCTGTTGTGTAGCAGCTGTGATATCTCTTTGAACTTGCTGTATTCTGCACGCTCTGCATTTTTATCTGCTGTCTCTTTCCATGCAGGGTGCGGTATATTTTGAATGTGACTCGAGAAATAGATAACTTCTTCCCTGGGCTCTTCGAATACCATAATATTCGGGTATATGATGAAGAAGCAACAGATCTTCTGGCTTATTGGAATGACACCTACAAATTCATCTCCAAGGCAAAGTAAGTCCTTCCAGAGCAGAACACACACATTTAGAAGACGTGTACTAGGCGTTTTATATTTTCCTACTGATTTTCCTAACTACTCTTCCTCCTTGCCTATCTAGGATCAAAGCATTTTCGTTTTGTAGTTTCTAAGTGTTAGAATTGCCTGCACATTTCCATTCTTGCAGGTGCTTGTACGAGGAGCAGGTGGGACTGGAGAGGGGGTTTCTGCCCAGTTTGCAGTCCAGGCAAACAGGAGAGGAGATCATTCCTGTACTAGAGAGCTAACAGTTTGCCTGCTGCTTAGGAAATGCAATGGATCTGCAGAGGTGCTGGTGGGAGAAAAGGGCAGTAACAAATCAAGTAAGGTTTAACAAAAGTAAGAAGCAAAACCTTATAAGCCAAATGCAAATGTAAGCTGTTCTCTGCATTGTGAGGTTGTATGATGATGCCCACAGTCTGGAAGTGAATTCTTGTAGTGTAATGCTCCAGAGCAAACTCTTCCCTTTAACGGGAGTAAACACCTGTGTAGGTCTCTGAGCTGTTAGTTACAGTGAGTAACCTGATAGCGGATGCTGAACGTGGGGCCTTTTTACTGCAAAGAACTGCATCCCAGTTATGTGAGCTGTCTCTCTCCAGTTAAGTCAGCTGCCTTTGTAAGGGAAGACTGGTCAGAAAGCAGATTGGCATATGTTGCCTTTAAAGTATTATTTCCATTATAGAAGTCTGTCATCTCTTAACTATAGCTGGTGCTTGCAATTTCTCCTGGCCTATAAAAGCTGACTTGTTTGAGTATGGCTCAAGACTTATTTTATTTAAGATGGTTTCTTTAAAAGACATCATTGTATTCCCTTAAGTATTGATTTTTAATTGTTGTCAACCCCAGAAGTATTCTCCTGCCCACAGTATTTTCCCTTGAGGTTTAAGCGATTGGACCTCAGTACTGTGTATGAGATGATGTAAGTTAATAACCTTCCAAATGGGGGCAATTACCATACCTCTTTCTTTGCCCTGTCCGCTAGTTGTGATTGGGGATTTTTTTCATCACCAAAAGCATTGCCATGTTTTGGCTAATTTGATTTGCAAAATTGAGGAAGCCTTAGAGCCATCTGAAGGCCGCTATAGCCCAGTGTACCCCAAACAGTGCAGGCACCTCTCGGTGTCTGGGGAGCGTGGATGCAGGTGCTGGCTCAGGCAGCCGCGAGCAGCTGAGGTCTGAGCTTGTGGAGGCACATGACTGTGTGTGCTTTGTGGCCTCCTGGTTTGTCCTGGGGAAACTTCACAGGGCTATCAATCCAGAAAACCTACCTCTTAAAGGATAAAATTAAAGATGCCAAAAACCCCAAGTTTTCTCAGCCTGCACCCATGCCAGTGCTGCCCAGCACGCGGAGTTCACAGAGAAGGGCCGTAGCCTTCCTCCTCGTAGAGGAGGCAGACAAATGTGTTTTAATTCCTTGGAACAGAGTGCTGGCTACCCTTTCAGACTCTGTAGCAGCCTCACCAAGCAGAGTAGCTGCTCATTGCACTCAAAGGCGCTGTTTGCTTTGCCTTCAATAAGAAAAAATGAACTAAAGCCGAAGGATCTTCCGTCTGATTGCGGCAGGGCACTGCACTGCAGCCGTCATTTGAGGTCTCTGCCTCCAGCCATGGGGAGGTCATCTTTTCCACTCACTTGCATTTGGACAGGTAGGTACCAAGGTGAAGGGCTGTTACAAACAGAGCAGGGTGGGTGAGCTTTCTACCTGTAGACAGTCCTAAGAAATGGTGATATCAACAAAAATCTGCCAGGTTGGTCTGTGGGGCTTTTGGCTGGATTTGCACCTATGAGTGTCTCAAGAGCTGTGGATGAGATCTAGGTGAGGTTCCAAATGCCTGACTAAAGCAATGTTGGTCTTGTTCAGCCAACTGCCAAATGGAATAATAGCCCATCAGGTTTACAGAGTAGAAGAACATCTCTGTGCCTCTAGGCTGCCCTGAACTGCTCGGTATCTTCCAGGGATATGTTTCTAAACTGTGATGCCACATTTGTGTGATAGATGCCCTTTTTATTTGGAATACTGCTTGATACCAGTGGGCCATTTGGGCTGAGTTCAAGGATGCAATATTAGTCTTTAGCAGTCTTCATAAATCTCTGCAAACAACTGATGTTTGTCCCCTTTGCCATAAAAGCTTCAGAAGAGCTGTTGTAACAAAATCTGTTAATAATATTATGACCTTGTTCTTCACTTTCTTTGTGTGTCTTGCTCCAGTTTGTAAATTGGATTATCAGATCACATCCCAGACTTCAACTGTGGCCACAGTGTTGAAAATGTGTTTGTTAATGCTCTGGTAAAGAAGTTGCTATTTTCTTAAGCTTCTCAGAGGCCTTGTTTTCTATTTAAGGATCCTCTTTTGTCTTTCTCCTGCTTCAGGAAAAACGGTTCTAAGTGCCTGGTGCACTGCAAGATGGGAGTGAGCCGCTCAGCGTCCACGGTGATCGCCTACGCCATGAAGGAGTACGGCTGGAACCTGGACAGGGCTTATGACTACGTGAAGGAACGGCGCACGGTCACCAAGCCCAACCCCAGCTTTATGCGGCAGCTGGAGGAATACCAAGGGATCCTGCTGGCCAGGTGAGGGGAAGGAATGACCCTGATTACCCATGTTAAGGCATAACACTTAAATGATTGACTTTGTTATTTTACTGAGAACTTCCATCACTGCATTGTGTAAGTTCGTGATTGTCTTGGGAAAGATAGTGCTCTGTTTTCAACGGGTTATCTCAGCTGAGCCTGGGAAAATGGGTGTAATAAAGAGCTTTTAGGAGGCTGTTTGGCTCCTAGGATGGCTGTTTTTTGGACAGTAGCATCCCATGAACTGCCATCTGAATGCAGCATTTAGAGCTGTGCAGACTCCAGCAGAGATAAATGATCTCCCCGTTGCTTGTAACATCACTTGGCAGGGAACTTGCTTTGTCTCCATCTCAGCCTCATAGTTCCCTGTTGCACATGCCCCTCCTCAGCAGCTGGTCTGGTTTTATTTAGATCCCTTCGGTAAGTGTTGGTGTAAGGGGAGGGGACAGGATGTTCTGTGCATTGCAACAGCGGTGTTTATTCCTGCATGGAGTCCTGAGGCTGGTCTGGAGCTGGGCCTGAGTATGGGCAAGCGTGTTGTAATCCCAAGCCTATCACCTGATTAGCAAAAAGACATAAATATTGCATGTTTCTGAGAAATCCACTTGTAAGCTGTGTTAAGCAACGTCTTCACGTGATCAGCTGGAAGGAGGTAGTGATACTCGGTGTTTCGCCAGATTACGGTATTTTGTTTAGGATCCTGGTATGCTTTGCCAGGGAGCAGATCTGAAGCAAGCAGAATTACAGGAGATGGCTGTTACTGTGTTTTGACCAGAGTAATTACTTCATAGCTTCTCGGTGCTGTTGAAAGATGCCTGCCTTATGCTGTTCTTTACAGCAGCTCAGGCTCTCATGTGCTCTCTTTAAGGCACACTTTTCACCTCTGTCCTCTGCTTGGTTTTGTCCCTTCGGGTCTGTCCTATCCACTTGCAAAGACCTCCCTTCCCTTTTTCTGTGCTGATGATTTATCGTTCTTCCTTTGCTTCCCACCCGCTCCCAGCAGTCTGGCTATCTCTGCTGTTGGGCCAGGTTTGGATTCCCAGTTTTTACACCAAACCCCTGGTGTAAGCTCCTCCTGTCACTGAAGTGTGCTTCCTCTAAAACTGCACACATTAGCAACCTGAGGGCTTCTCCCAGCTTATTCCCTGGTCAGGTGTACCCACAGGATCTTTCCCGTACCTACCTATTGCTATAGGTCATTGCTGTAACGACCCTCTTTCTCTCTGAAAAAACAGCCAAATAGTACCGAGTCTCAGGATAGATCACAGTGGAATAGATATTTTAAGAAATTGTGCTCTTCTGGACTGAAATCCTTTGAGACAGCCACCACACCTGCCCTTGGTGCATCGTGTGACACCAAACGTGCTGCTGGCACCAGTTGGTAAAGGTCAGTGCTTAACTCTGAGCTAGAGGTGACCTGACCAGTGTGGTATGCTATGTAGCGTTGAGCAGACTGGGAAATTAGATCTCGCTGGGGTAGACTGGGTGTAGGAAGAGAAGTTTTTCAGATGTGAAAAAGACAAAACCACTCCAACATCCTTTGCAACAGGTTGGTGAACACTTGTGAGGAGCCCTGGGATGATGGTGCCTGGTATATCACATCTTCAAGTCCTCAGCCCTGCAGTCGGTTTAGGTGATCTGTCAGTCTGGTGGTTGGTGGCACACCTGCAAAGCCACCCTGTACAAACATTTTGGTTAAGGATTTCCACCCCCCGTCTTCCAGTAATTTATTTTGCAGGTAGTAAATCTTTCTTGCTGCCATCATTTATATGTGTGGCTCCCCTCCCACTTAAGCTCACCACTGCTCCTGACCCACTCTGCAAGTCCCCATACAGTGGCACAAACAGGATTGCTTGTGAGGCTTTAAAAAATGCAAGAGCAGTGCGTTACATCTCTGTGTGTAGGACTAAAAAGCCTGCAGTAAATGAAGCTCCACTGAAGCAAGGAATGGCCTCTCTGTGCTCCAGAAATGGTCCCTCTTTATGGGGTGCCTTTCTCAGCTCCAAACGGCTTTTTTTCCCCTCTTTCTTCTCTGTGTTATTTAGCTTTGCCCTCTGGCTTCTGCCTGCCTTGTTTATTGCTGCAGTATTCCAGGACAGGTAAAAAAAAAAACAAAACAAAACCAAAAACCCAACAGATTCACACTCATGTGACTGCTCCAATTTCAGAGGGAAGGTATGTGAGGGCAGCCATGTGCTCGCACTATCTAGTTACAGTTTTGTGTTGGGGTTATAGCAACTGGGATATGTTTTCCAGCTGTAAAATGAAAACCCCCTGCCTGCTTTTAGTCACAACAACAAGCGTGTTTTCCTCTTTGGGACTGTCATACTTCCTGGGGTTAGTTAAACTGTCCCCTCCCTCTGGTGATAAACACAGAAAGGCCGAGACAGCCCTGTTTCTTTTATTAGTTATGGATAAGTTAGAGGAAAACAGCGTTTGGGATCCCCTATGCCTTGTGCAACTTGTGACTCGCCAGCAGTAGTTTTATACCGGAGGCTGGAGAGCTGGCTGCAGCGTGGTGGGAGGTGTGGGGGGCTCCTGGTCCAAGGCTGGTGTGGACACAAGCTGGCCGGCCCTGGTGCTCCCGCAGACCTTGTGCGTGCCAGGCACACCGAATGCCCGGGCTGCCGTCGACTGTTCTCCTTGGCACTGGCAACGCTGCCCAGGAAGGTCAGGGGGTGTCTGTGGGCTCTAGGAAAGGACGTGGGCTCCTGTTCTCTGACTCTGTTTTTAGCACCTCTTGCAGGTTGTAACACTGGAGGAGGTGTGAGATTAAAAGTTAATACGACACACCTCTCCCAGCGGTTGTTGACATCTGTTTCGATTCTCAGATCAAGGCTGTGCTAGGCAAGTTTGGTTTGTTTGTGCACGAGGCTAATTTTGACTTTCAAAATCAAATGCGTGGCAGAGTGCTGGATGTGAGCACTGAAGCGCCCTCAGAAAACATCAACAAGTTCTCCCCAGGTGACCCGAGCGTGGGAAATCTTTGGCATCCCATACAGAACCTCAGCAACAACCTGCCTCACGGACAAGCTGGGTTCTGCTGCCAGTGTCAGACTTTGCTCCAAAGCCCACTAGAGCACATGTACCCCACAGCGATGCCTTTTGGCCTCTAGTCTTGTCCCTCCTCTCCTCTGAACGGACCTGCTTCTGCCCTGGGTCATACGTGAAGGTTGGAAAGCTAAATCTGTGATGGATTATTTTCCTTAGCTGTTGGGCACCCACAACTAAAGTGGTACGTTGTAATTAGTTCAATAGCATCTGTTAATTAACTTACTGCAGCCAATGGATGTGTCTGGGAGTGCCTGCCCACGCTAGCGAGGGGACTGGAGAGGTTTTGGAAGGTCTCCTGCAGCCCCGAGGACCTTTCGGTGGTATCTGCTCTCCTCCTAGGGGCAAGCGGTGGAAGCACAGCCCCGTGGCCGTGGTCACTCGGCGAAGCCCTTGCAGACCTGGTGTCCCTGTCAGAAGTTGCCCCCTTTGCTCTCTGTAAGCCTGGGGGCATGGGCTGTGGGTTTTTTTTGGCAGGTGGAGATAGGGAAGGTGGTGCAATGCTGCGGACAGTTGCTTGGCCTTGTGACTACTCAGACTTTCCTAAAGGGGCTTTCCAAGAGCTGGAGAACTCTTGAGCTTCCTTCCCGTGAAAGGCAGGTGGTGTTTTGGGCTGAGTGTTGACTGTTGAGGGTGTCTTCTGTGTTTTACACACACCCACACCCACTCACCTTACCCTACCCCCATGATTACCAGAGCCCAGTTACTGATCACTGAAGCTATTCAAAGAAGGAGCCACCAGGGATATTGGACTTCATTCAGTGTCCACCATCCACTCATGTCCAGGACTAGAGACCCTGTCTCTTCTGGTCATTGCTCACCTGCTAGCAAACGGAAAAGTGCTTGCTGGCTGAGAAAGGACCGAACTCTGTAGTCAATTAAACATTGCATTTGTTGAGTAGACTGATAAAAGTACTGCTGGGGAATATGTGTGTGTGGAGCAGAACGGTACCATGGGATTTAGCTACGGGAGAGTGGCTTGCTATTGGATCAACTTCTCCAGCAGCAGGTTTGGCCCTCAGCTGTTGAGGTGAAGCTGCAGTTGTGGTCAATAACTCCACTGTTTGGCACAGTTTTTCATGTAGGTTGCATCCTCTTACAACAAGGTGGGTCTGGCTCTGGTATGTGAAGACACTACTCAATGTTTTCATTTGCTTTTCTTCCCCGCAGCAAGCAGCGGCATAATAAACTGTGGCGCTCACACTCGGACAGTGACCTCTCGGACCATCACGAGCCCATCTGCAAGTCTGGGCTGGAGCTGAACAAAAAGGAGATCACCACCTCGGCTGACCAGATCTCAGAGGCGAAGACCAACGACAACCAGCAGCCAATGTCTCCCATCTACTCAGCTGAGCTAGAGAGGGAGCAGCAGCTCCCAGAGGATGCAAACATGATCGAGGAGATGTGTGTGAAGGAGAGAAGGATCCACCTAGAGTTCACATGTCGAGACTTCCACACCGAGCAGATGGAGGACAAGCTGAACCTGAACAGTATCAATGGCTGTACAGCAGGATGTTGTGTAGACTCTGTCCCCCCTGATAACTGCCATGCTTCTGAGGCCTTAATGCAACTTCAGCACCCCTTGGAAATAGCAGACTTTCCTGATTTGACAGTGGACGATCTAGAAAAAGATGCCCTTAAGCCTGATATGAACGTGCACTTGGTTCCCATGGAAGAATTCACTTCGTGCTTAAAAGACTTTCCCCAATCCCCAAACCGAAACTCCCCGAGTCTCCAACAGAATCCCCAGCCCGAAGTGACAGACCTCAGTACAGACAGGATTGATTTCTTCAGCGCTTTGGAGAAATTTGTGGAGCTTTCCCAGGAGAGCCGGTCACGCACCTGCTCCCACTCCAGGATGGAGGAGCAAGGGAGTGGAAGGAACGGGGTCTCGAGGGTGCCCGTGCTGGAAGTGCCGCCTGCTGCGGATGGGGTTGCAGATGCTCGAAGGAACAGCTCTGGAAACTCTCCTCAGGCATCGGATGACTCTTCCACAGATGAAGAACAGCAAAAGGTTAAAACAACTTGCTTGGTTTTTTTTAGGAACTGCTGCTCGAACCTATCTGTGGGTAGTTCTCTTGCTCTGAGGTTGCTGTGGGCTGGTGATTTTCTGGTCCTGGCTTTCGCTGAACAGGGTAGCCATTTGGGGAGGAATTGCTAGATGTTTCCCCTTTTCTTCACTTTTAGATACTTGCCCTTTTCTGCACTTTTTCCTTAAACATCTGTTTGCTGCCAGTGGCAGGGCACTGGCTGAGTTACCCGTGACCTGACCTGCTGTGCTGTTACGAGAGGCTTATTTTGGAGTTTTGCATCAGGAGAGCAGATAGATGGGACTTGACCGACTAATGCAGCTGAACCCTGAAAAGCCGAGGCCAGCCAGCATCCCAAACCTGTGCAGATATTTATCTGACTTGAGAAACCCACCAAAGAATGGGACGAAACTGGCACCTTTCCCTGGTTGGGAAGCACCGGCGTTGGGATAGTAAATCAAGGCAGATGTAGAGCTTCCACTGCTGGAGGAGGAGAATGAGCCTGTGCAGGCCTGGGGTGATGGGATCAGGCACGTCATGGCTCACTTCTCTCCTGGGTAGAGAGATGTTCCTGACAAAATTTAGTAACCTCTGAATTGAGGTACCTTTCTCTCGTAATTGCTTTGCGCCCTCCGGGACTCTCACAGGGATTGATGATGTCTGAGGCCGTCGTTTTCTGGGAGCCTCTCTTACTTAAATTCCACGCTGCATTGCTTGAATCTTTTCCATCTCTATGTGAGGCAGTAAGGCCCTTCCAAAGATAATAGGCCAACGCTGTCTCCGGTGATTTGGCAGAAAGAACATCTGTGCAGATTGGGGAACCTCTCTGGCTATTTTCCTCTGGGAAACCAGATCCTTTCAGTGCTCGGTCGTTCTTTATGCTGTTACTTCTGTTTGCTCCTGTACGTGAGCAGAATCTTTCACATTTTCAGTTCAAAACTGCACTTTCAGCAGCATTAGGACTTTTTTTTTGTTGACTGGACTTTTCTTTATTTTACTTTATAAAGGAAAAAAAAGGCTAAATTTCCCTTGGAATTCATGGCAATTAAATAAAAGTTCTTAAATCTCAGTCTAGGTGAAAATCCAGCCTGGAATATGTTAGATGCAGTCCCAGAGACGATAATGCTTCTGTGTTAGTGATCACAGCCCTTGTAATCTGTCCCCACACACTGGCATGTGTGTGTGTTGGTCCTTTGGAGATGTGCACCCCCATTTTCTTTAAGCTGGTGCTGTTTGCTCTGTGTCCGCACAGCTGATCCACTTTGTAATTCTGCTGTTTCTGTGTTGCAGGAGGTCCCCGAGCTGCCTAGCGCAGGCCATCTCATGAGATCCCACTCGGAAAATGCCATTTCTGTGAAGGAGATTATCACAGAGATCGAGTCAATCAACCAGGGATCAGGACCTGCCCAGCAGAAAGAGGGTTCAGCCAACCTCACCCAGACACCAAAGAGGAACACGGTGCATGACCTGCCAGTGGAGGCCATTTGGACATTGGAAAGGGTGGAACAGAGCGAAGGAGCCTGTGCCGGACACCAGGAAAAGGAGAAGGACCCTCTGCAAGTTGAGCAAGAAGCTGCCCCCTCCCTGCAGCCGTCTTTTGGTAAATCAGACCTGGAGGAAAGCAGCCCTGGTGGGGAGCAGCAGGAGCCTCGCGGCTCCATCAACCCTGAGCCCAAGTGGTGCCCCGGCTCCGTCCGGCGAGCCACCCTGGAGTTTGAGGAGCGCTTGAGACAGGAGCAGGAGCACCAGCACGCGTCCCCGGTCTGTATCTTACCGACCCGCAAGAACTCCAGGAACGACTCTCCTGCTGCCGAGCTCCTGCCGCGGGGGAAGAGCGAGGAGCTGCCCTTGGAGCTGGCTCCGGAGGGTGACAAGGCACAGCGTCCAGGTGCTGAGGAGCTGCTGCTACCTCCCGGGGCAGAGCTACCTGCAGGCAGACACCTGCCTGCACCCCTCGCCTCCCCTCTGCGGGAGTCCCTGCCTGCAGAGCCCAGCCCAGGGCAGGAGGGAACGGCACAAGAGTGCAAGACAGTGGTCTCACTTGATGGGACGAAGGAGCCATCCCTGCCCTCCCTCCTCCCAAAGAGAATTGAAATCATCGAATACACTCCCACGGTCAAGTCTGCAGAGTTTCCTGACGCAAGCTGTGAGCAGAGCGGGTTGGCTGCAGCCATCCCGTCTTTAGATGAAAACTTGAACCCTTCGCTGTGCTCGGAGAAGGCACCGACCTGTCTCAGAACTCTGACGCTGGTAAATCTCTCGCTGCCAGAGCACGCGGTACACAAGCAGGCCACCTTCACTGTGGGCAGCCCCAGCGAGGAAGGTGGTGGGTTATCTGTTCGCCCTGGTGCTGCTTCTCCCTCTGCCCAGATGACCTCTACACCTTCAGCCAGGCTAGATCACTCTTCTTACCCCTACGTAATTCACCTGGAAGGTGTCACTGAGCAGAGCACAGGTACAGACGATGAGCCAGTCACGCCATGTGGCATCGAGGGAGACGCGACTCTCCCATTCAGGGACAGACCCAAGCCTCTCTGCAGGGGAGGTGACGGCACCTCAAGGCAGCTGAGCGGTGAGGACTTCACCAGCCAACGCACCGAAAACATGGACCTTCTGGACATCTCCTTCCTGTGTTACAGCCTCTCCCACAGCTCCAGCAGCCGCAGCATGGAGGAGCGCAGCAGCAGCCCTGGGCTCGTCAAGCAGCGAGCAAAGGAAATAGAGGCTCGGATCCGGCACGCGGGGCTCACCACACCTTCCCACATGAAACGCTCGGCGTCCTTGGCCAAACTGGACTGCCTGGACCTCTCCAAGGACGACTTATCCGAGAGGGAGTTGGCCTCCTCCGATGCCAACCCAGTGCTTCTCACCTGCGTTGCCCTCGGTCGAGGCTTTCGCGGGGCAAGGTTGGAGAGGGGCTCGGAAAGCGCGTGCGGAAAGCATCGCCTTTCCTCTCCAGAGCCCGCTAAGCATTTTGTGGAACAGCTCAGAACAGCCGAGTGCATTGCCCAGAGCAAGCCGGTGGAGAGGCCGCTAGCTCAGTATGCCAAAGAGTGCGGCTCCAGCCAGCAGAATTTGTTTTCCAGCGCAGATCCGGTGTGGACTAGCTCCGAGGAGGGTCCTCCGCTGCTCCAGGTGCAGGTCCTGGACTCCTTGTCTCCAGCTCGAGGTTTGGCTGTCACACCCCGGCAGCAGCATGGGAGAACTCACCCTCTGAGGAGGCTCAAAAAGACCAGTGATAAAAAGCGGACAACCAATCCCCTTTACAATACTATGTGATCCTGAGCCCTCGGCTGTGATTTCTTACCAAGAACCCGTGGTGTTGCGTTCATGCAAGGGGCAGGTGTAATATAAGGAACATGCACTTTATTGGTTAATTTTATATATATTGTCATTTTACTGTTCCTGGCGCATGTAGGTGTGGGTTGGTTCTTCTGTGTGTGACTCTGACTGCAGGACTGTTTGGGTTTGTTTTTTTTTTAAGTTTTTTAACTCGCATAACCTCAGATGTTGGTTTTATTTTTTTTTTTGTTAGTTTGTTTTAAAAGAACACCTTTATCATGCGAAAATTGATGTTGGCTTACTTTGGCAAGGTGGGGTTTTGCTTAGAACCAGATCCTAGTTTCCTAACTTGAATTTTCCCCATGCCTTGAAATGGTGCTGGGCAGTTGCTGGGGTGAGAGCCCCCATCAATGTGAAGGCTGTGCCAAGGTCCCTTTGTTTGGCCTTTCGTGTATTTCTGCAAACTGGAACTCCACGATGCTGGCAGATCGCTCACAAAGCTGCTTCAGGACAAACCCCCTGGGCTCGGTTCGGCTGGTGCATCCCCAAAAAGAGCACCCAGGGGTAAATCCTCCTGATGGAGGGGCTCTGGAAAACCCTGGGCAGCCTGGCACCGAGATCAGCGCTCCCCTCCTGGCATGGGTCATGCAGAGCCCCCCATTTTGTGGTGAAGTGGAGCAAAGCTCCTGCCCGAGCTGCCAAGCTTGTCTCCTTGGCTGCCCCAGCCCCGCGGGTGAGGAGAGCCCCCCAAGCCAGAGTGTTCTTTTAAAACAAACACCTCGTTAGGGTTTTAACCCTCCCATTACTTGAATACTACTGTGGGCCTTTCCAAGTTCATGGCCATATCATTTGTCCTCTGCCCTCCTGCTGCCTCCCCTCTGCCCAAAAGCTGTTCTTGTCTCCTGCTGCCTGAGTTTTTCCTCTCCCCTCTGCCACGCTCACAGGCACTTCTGGTCGCTCCCAAACCTAAAGGCTGTTGTCATTGTTACACGACGTATTGCCCCTACTGAATGCAAAGCTTTCCTCTTTCTGCTGTCACTCCTAACGCTCGATCCGGAGGGAGGATCTTTTCTGGAAGTTGGTTTTTTTTTTTGCCTAAATTGTATATATGGTATTTATATAGAATTATTTTTTTGTCTTGTTTCTATGATTTTATTTTTTTTTTAAAAAAGGGCGAGACTGCATTCTGTAAACTGGAAAACAAAACCACCTTACTCAAACTTAGTGCTGTTCATTGTAATCTGCACAGAAATGGGAGTGGATTTGACTTTGTGAGCTGTCTTCCTTTTCCAGAAGTGAGCCTCGGTGCCAGCCTGTGCCAAATGTGTCCTTTCTCCTCCAGTCCTGCGTGAACCCCCGTTACCCCACTGCGGGAGGGGGACGGTGTATCTGCCCATCTCCCTCCCGCTTGAAGCTGGGTTTCAGAAGTGCCAGTCGGAGGTGGAAAGCCATCGGCTGCCCCAAGCCATTATGCAGGTTCTTGCTTCCCCGGAGGACCTGCGTTTGAAGAGTCTGCTCCAAATTTCAGCAAATTATTTTATGGTTCCCAAGCAGTTTGGCTAAATCAAAGCTCCTCATTTCCAGCCATGCGTATCAGCAAATTGTATGTGTGCTGTAGGAGCAGAGAGAAAGGCACTTGGCCATGGCGGGAGAGCTCTGGGTCCTGTCTGCAGTCCCATGGCAGGTCAAGAGCGTGTCTGAGCTGGTGCTTGGCTCTGGCCCAGACCTGCCCTCCGGGGAGGAGCGAAGCAGAAGATGCAGAATGGCTCCAGCTGCTGAAAGCCCAGCATGGAGAGGACACGGTGTGGGAGGAGCAGCAGACAAGGCCGTGCCTAGAAAGCCACGTTGATGCTGCAGAGCCTTGCAGGCTCCGATGGGACAAGCTCGTCTTGAACTGGAGAGGAGTGCATGGCACCGGAGTGCTGTGGAGTACGGGGAAGCAGCGTAGGTCTGCCCTGGGGAAGGGGGTGTCCGTAACCCCCCAGCTTGCCCACAGCCAGCAGCAGAGGATAACCTAGCAGTTGGCGAGGTAATCCCACCTCCTGTAGCCCCCAGGGATCCATCCACATGGCCTTGCAGAGCCTGTGTGCCCACAGCCCGGGTCTGGGGCCGTGAGCCTGTCTGTCCTTCTCCAGCAGCAGCCTGCCCTTCGTCCCTCCCTTTCCCAGGAGCTTGAGCTCTGCCGGGGCGGTTCGCACCCGTGTTAGCTGCAGGCTGGAGCACAGCCTGAACTAGCCCAGCAGGACCCTGTCTTGGGCCAAACAGCACGTCATCCCAGGCCATTGCAGTCACTAGAAATCACCCAAGTCCCTGGCCCGGGAGGCCAGATGCTTCTTTAGGACGCTGAAAGACATTTAGCTTCTCCTAGCCCACTCCAGCTGGCTTCAGATCTGGGCAGGCAGTGTGGAAAGGCCAAGCGACTCCTGTCATCTTGTGAAGGACAATTTCAGTCCTTGCCTTCCCCCCCCACTTCAGCAGACCCCGCTGCCCACCATTCCTGACCCCGAGGACCTGTCTGCCTGCCCCTCCGCGGGCAGAAGGGATGAGGTGCCACCAAGTCTGCCCTGCGTTGGAGGCAGTATGCTTGGCTGGCAGTATGTCCTGGTGACAAGGATCTGCTTGGGAGGGGAAAGCCCTGTCTATAATTTGTTCCCTTGAGAAGGGAGGAGGAGGAGGAAGGGCATCAGGTTTCTTCGCCCAGCTTGATCTCAGGAGAAATGCCCCGTAGGAAGGCTCTTCCATGCAAACCACAAATGCTGCTTCCTTCCAATACTCTGCTGTCGTCTGGGTGCTTCAGCTGGGGAGAGCAGCGAAAGGGCGAAGGCCCTCGCGGGGAAGTGCTTTGCTGTCCTCTTGTCCTTGGCTCTGGCCTGGCACAACTGGTTTTTCTCTGGGAAGCCTGCGGACAGGCGGAGGGAGTCGGGGAAAGTGATTCTCTTGCAGAGTTATGAAGGCCTTGGAGGTCTGGAGGCTCTGACCTGGGTGGCAGCAAGGGGAAGGAGCTGGAGGGGCACGTGGCATGCAGCGCTCCGAGGGCCCCGGGTCCTCCTTGGCCAGTGTCAGGGCGATGAAGCCACCAAGCCCCTGGCATCAGAGGTCTCTGCCCAGGGACGGTTGTCCCTTCTCCATGCCGGTGGCTCACGGGTGGGTGGTGGCTCGCTCCTGGTTCCTGTGGCCACCCCACGAGAGCTTCTTGTGGCCCGCTGAGCACCACGGGAGCAGCACCTCCAAGGGTGCTCAGCAGCTGACAAGCCTCGCTGATAGAGGGGTTTTAGGAGAAACGTGATGTTTTAAGGGCATTTTTGTACAAAGCAACTGTTCTTTTGGTCTCTTGCGAAGCCCTTCGAGGACGCTTTATTGTTTACATTGACTCCTGTACAATATCTCGGCCATCGCCTCCCCCCTTGCCCGCCCCATCTCCGGCTGTACTGTAACGTGTGAGCCTTGCACAAACGGATAGCGTGTGCGTGAAACTGGTTTTTACACTGCGTTCTTGTTGCACTCAATGGTGTGTGTGTGCGTGCGTGTGTCCGGTCTGCTTGAGAAGTTGTGACCTGTACAAATCTCTCCCCTCTCGGCCCTTTTCCTGGGGGCACGGTCCCAGCGGGCGGCAGGAGGGTCAGGAGGTGATGCTTCTTGGGGCTCACTTGGCTGTTAAACGGGGCAGGGATTAGCTCCGTAGCCCTCTGCCAGCAAAGGCCTGGTGGAAGGTAACCCACCCCAGCTCCGGCTGCTCCGGGGACCTCCTGGGAGGAGTGAGCCGCTGGGAATCAGCACCAGGGCACTGCCCGGGGAGCTCCAAGAGCCTCGCGGCTCTCCCAGCCCGGTGGCAGGAGGACACCGTACCTGCCGCAGGTCCCCTGCTCCCATCGCGGTTCGTCCTGCCTTAATCGGGTCCTAGCTCCACGCAAACTCCCACGCTTCTCCCAAAGGGAGAGACACCCCCCCCAACCCCAAGCCCTCGCTGGCGTGGGGCAGAGGCAGGCGCTGGCCTGGCACAGGAGGGACCTGGGCTGGGCAGAGGGCTCTCGGTCACCCTCCGGCAGTGCTGCCAGAGGTGCGAACAGCCCGCCCGCGCTGCAGACATCTCTGTTGGCACAAAAGAAGGTGCCAGTGCCTTTTATTTTCCTTTATGGAGATGTGACGTCTGTGCGCTGGTTTGTAGGGATCTCCCGGGGACCGGGCAGTCGGGCTGCGCCCTTGGGGAGGGCTGGCGGTGGAGTTGGAAAGCGGGGAGGGGAGCGCTTCTGTCTGCTCCTCCTGCATCTTCCTTGGTGGCTGGGATCGTCCCCTTTCCCCCTAAAAGACTTTATGACCGATGTGCTCAGCTGTTTTTAAATGTGAACTTGTGCACTGATGTGCAGATTCAATGTTCTTGTTACCGAATGAATAAAGTTTTATTTTGAAGATGACATGGGCGTGCCGCCTCCTCTTTGGGATCGGGGCTGGGGGCCATGAGTGATCTGTGCTGCTGTCGGAGCACGGGGTGGGTGGCAGCAGGGATCTGGGGAGGCAGAGCGGGGTCGTTCACTCACGTCCTCTGCCAGAAGGGCAGATGGACCCATCCTGTCCCAAGTGATCTGTGCAGGGGCCGAGGAGCTCTGCTCCCAAGCAAGATGCTCTTCCAGATTCTGCTGCAGTTGCAGAGAAGATGCTGGGGGTTGTGTATGTAAAACTGGTGGGATGCTGTGGGTGCCCTCGCTGCCCTGCTGCAGGCAGAGGAGCTCTGGGGATGCTCCTGGGGTTTAAGCTCCGAGGGGGATGTGAGGTTTTAGCTGGAGCTGGGTCAAAGCCCACCGTGGCCGGCTGAGGAGCTGAGCCGAATCCAAGCACCGAATAACCGCAGCCCAAGTGGATCTCTGCATTGGGAAACAGCCCATCTCGGGTGAGTTGGTTTTGCTCCATCCTGTCTCCTGTCGTGGCAAGAACGCGTGGCGCAGAGGTCTCTGCGGGCTCCCTCTGGCCTTGCTGTGAGCAAGGGGGTACGGAGAGACCCAAACCCCCTGGAGCTCAGCCTCACCAGCCCTGCATGAAGCTTCCCGCTGGGCCAGGGCTGAGCAGGCACCAGGCCGTGGGGCCAGGGGTGCAGGGCCATCGCTGCGGGGCATGGCCGGGCTGGCAGTGTCCCTGGGGTGCCCCATCCCTTCCCGCTGCCCCCAGCCCTGGCTGGGGAAAGGCTTCCCGGGGCATTTTCTCCACTTACTGCGGATGTGGCTTGGAGTTGGAGACACGGGACACAGGGCTCGCTCCGTCCCCAAGCTCCAAGGGCAGAGCGAGCCAGGGCCATGGTGGGACGGGGCAGGCCGGGGGTGCCTCTGCAGCCCCCTC
>NW_009598871.1:0-25082 GCF_000690535.1 Cariama cristata
ATGGCTGTAGGTGGGCCATATGGATCCTTCCTGCACCCACGAGCCGACGTGTGAAACTGGGGTCCATCGGGAGCTGGAAGGGGGTAGCAGAAGTTATCCAGGTGTCCTTATCTGGCCTTTCTAGTCAGCAAAATGTAGCCATCACCTTCTGCATGTGTTAGGCTGCTTTTTTTTTTTTTAAATCAGATTATGGTTGTGATGTGAGAAAAATGTGTCGTGCTGGGTGGTGAGTGAACCAGTGAACATCATCCTCGAGAGCCTGAATCTCGAAGTGCCGGCTCCAACGCCAACGCTTGGAGTCTGCGGGGAGAGAAAAGGCCACTGACAGGGGCTGGAGAAGGTGTAGCTGAAAGCTGAAAAGATCCCTGTTTTTCCAAGAACTTATTTTATTTGTGAAGTTGTGGTCTCAGAACTTAAAGAAGAGGAGGAGAGTGGATAAGTAGCCCGTTTTTACTCCTGAGTTATAATGGATTTTCCCTTTATATCAATTTGGACAGAGATCAAAGGTATAATAGGGCCCCGCTTCACTAATTTTTGGTTACTGTTGGATTTTGCGTTACCTCAGGATGGAAAATACGTGTGTGGCAATTTATTAATACCGCTGCTATTTCTGCCAGTTGTTTACCTGGATAATTGGGTTTTTTTTTATCCAGCTACCCTGAACATACAGATGCAGTCAGTGTTTGTGGAAAATTGCATGCATGGTTTGGAAAGGAGTGCTTCTGATGTGCAGTAACCAGCCTGGAGAATTAACGCTGAGCCGAGGTGATCAGCGGCAGGGTGGCAGTTACTGCTTTTCCAAACTGTTGTTTAAGGCCCCTGAGCTTTCTATTTGGAGGTTTCCCTTTGTAACCCTTTGCATCAGCAGCACACGCTTTCTGCATCAAAGTTTCTGGCCAATATGAGTTCTGCTTTGGGCGACGAGACGAGTGGGTTCAGCCTGTGAGACGTGAGTCTGTGCGAGCCGGTCGCTGGCTGGAAATTAAACCTTCCTGGAGGTGTAAGTCCTTGGGCAGACTTCTAGAAACAGTGCTATAATCTCGTGCTTGCCGGCTGTTGAATGTGCAGAAATTTTTTAGCTGGAGTGCATTCTCCAGTCTGCCTGTGGCTTGAGAGTTGGGAAAGCCGAGAGGGTTGTCCGGCTGCTTGTGGGCCAAATTCGGAGCGAGCGGGAAAGGTGCAGGGATGCAGGATTTCAGGAAGGGAAGCGTATTGGGGATTTTGTGGAAGGGGTGGGTTGTTTTTGAGAGAGTTTTGGGTACAAAGGCTCTCTTCAAACTCGGTGTTCTCACCTG
Source organism: Cariama cristata (assembly GCF_000690535.1). Lineage (NCBI taxonomy): Eukaryota > Metazoa > Chordata > Aves > Cariamiformes > Cariamidae > Cariama > Cariama cristata. The sequence goes on from NW_009598871.1 coordinate 1,296, forward strand.
GGGGAAGGGGAATTTGGTGCTGCTTTGTGTGGCTTTTTGTGTAATATTTTTCTGCTGAAGGTTTGATGACCAAGAGTCTGAGAAGTTTGGGATTGCTGCTCATCTCTGCCTCAAGGAGCTGTTGCCATTGCTGTTCCGCAAAACTTAACAGATCTCTTGGGTGGAGCTTATTTTGTTGTGAATTTTTACCTATGCAGCACCTATGTAAAAAGTTGAGGAAAATGTTTTTAACACACCTGCAAGTATATTTTGGTCTGTATAGTTTTTTTTCCCCACCAAAAAAATTGTAGAGGAGAATGCTTTTACTGAGACTGTACTTTGTTCTTTCTCAGGTCTGCTTTACCTGCAGCTCCCTCAGGGAAGCTCTCATGATGCTTGACACGAGCCGTATAAAAATGGCTGGTTATATTTGGGTTTGTTCCTGTGTTACGGGTCTGCCGCTTGAATTCTTGTTTAGGAGTGGAGCACTTCTGGAAATTTGAGAGATCTTGTGTGTGTGGTTGGAGCCCAAGTTACTGAAGAAAGACAAGCCCGTTGCCTTGCGGAGCAGGGAGCATCCTTTACACGCCGATGCGGGGCTTCCACGTGCACGTAAATATTGCTTGGGACGGCCACGGTGGCAAGGGACAGCTCAGTTCCCCAAGGCTGCTCCGTGCAGAGCTGAGGGCACGCGTTTACAGAGGGATGGGGAGATGGTGCTGCGTGGATGCGCGAAGCCGTGGGGTGGGTTGTGGTAGCTGGAGGAGTTGCCTGGTCTTGCTTGTTCACACCGGTGCTTTTTACGTGTGCTGGTGCAAGCTGTGAGTATGTCTGTGCTAGCCTGTCCTGAGGTAACCGAGTTGTTGAAGTGTGGGACCACCGAGGCAGGACTTGGTGCAGATGCTGCAGCCAGGGATAACGTGAAGGTCCTGCGAGAATCGAGGACTAAGGGTGTCAGCGTGTGAGGAGTCCCAGGGCACGCATCTCTCCCTAGGAAGTGGTGTCGCGGGGGGGGCACACAGCACCCCAAGGGCCCCCAGCACCAGGCTTTGCCTGGAGAAGGGCAGCAGAGGGAGGCTGGGGTGGGCTGTGACTCCCCAGCTCCGCACAGGAGGAAGCACGATTGAAACAGAGAAGGAAAAACATTTTGCGTTATATTCATCACCCCTCCACCGGGGAAATAAGGCTTTGGGCTTATGCTATCGATCACCCTTTTTACCTAGGTTATTCCTGTCTGCATTTCTTTAAAAGGCAGGTGATGTCTGGGTTTGTTCAGGTTTGGTGGAGGGTTTTGGGTTTGGTTTTTTTGGGTCTTTTGTCCCTTGCTTTCCAAGTTGTGCAGATCCTGTGTAGGCTAAATGGAGAGAGCGGAGGGGAGGAGATTTGTGTAATGGGAGAGGAGGGGAGAGGGCCTGGGCTTGCCGGCGGTCTCTCCTTAAGAATATAAGGCTGGAAACAAAGGGTGAGCTGCACATGGAGAGCAGCGGGCACCTGGCAGCCCCTGGCCCTTCAATAGGCTGCCATGCATTCAGCTTAATCCTCACCCGAAAAGTCTGAGAATAACAAATGAGGATGGCTTGGATTTGGTCGTACAACCCCTCGGTCCTCTTCGGGTTCGTTTTGTTAGTGCCGAGGCAGGCTGCGCGAGCAGATAAAGCGTTGGAGCTTTTGATGGACAAGCATGTAAAATCGTTTGCAACTTTGCAGTTGCCTTGCTTTTCGTAACATGGTGAAGTGTGAAAGACCTTAATTCAGGAACCGAGCACAGCGTGCCGCGGTATTGGTGCCTGCAGCATTATTTAGAAGAGATTGGGTTTTGCAGCTTTGTACCAAGATACGTCTCTCTTTTCAAAATCTTTGTATATCAAAAACAGGAGTGCAGAGCGAAGCTTTTGCTCTGGAGTGGAAGGAGATGGCGTTTCATATTTTGTGACATTTAAAGGGCACGCAAGCATTTTAACGATGTTCAGAATTCATAAATGCTGGTTTACGATTTCTGTGCCTTGTGATGTGCGGCGACCAATCTTGCTGCTCAAGTTTTGTGGGTTTTTGGCTGCCTTTTTTTTTTATTTTTATTTTTCCTCTTCCTTCCCTCCTTTGACCCTCTCAGGTGCCTGGAGGTGCCCTCTGTGGCTGTGTCCTGCCAAGCATGCTGCTGCCAGAGGGACCCCAGGAGCTCCAGAGCCCACCAGCCGCTTCCTTCTTGTTTGTGTTTACTGAGCAAATTTACTGTCAGCTTTGGGTTGTAGCTTTGTTCCCCGGTCTGCCGTTGTTCCAGAGAAGCTTGGTACGGTATTGCCTTTTTCAAGACATAATCAGAATAAAAGTTTTTCTTCTGAACATTTCAGTGCTTTTCCTTTGGGCCAAGCTTCCCCAGGAAGAGACAGGACTCTGAGTCATTTCAGGTGGGTTTTTTTTTATAGACATATGTGGACTTTGAGCAGCTTTTCAGTTCCATTGCAAAATTACAAGAACACATACTAAACAAAAAAGTTGAAGGGCTATGTTCATTTAAAATACTGTCTCTGAGTGTATCTGGCTCTGTTCTGGAAGTTATCCTGTGCTTTTGAGTGCACAATTCACTGTAATGTATTATTTTTAAAATCACTAAGACACTAATCCGTAAATTGGAGCTGTGGATCTTGGAAGACGAAGCAGTGTCATATTCTTCATATAGTAGAAGTTTCTCTTCTTGGCTTCGCTGACCGCAGTGATGGCTCTGGAGATGGTTATTCCTCTTTCTGGTTTGAGGCATGTAACTCCCTTTACATTTTAAAAAAAGTGGTTTCAGATTTGAGTTTGGACCCAGACTCTGTTCCTGTCTGCTTAGTCCTACTCTCTGTGTCGTCTTCTGGCCCAAGCGTTTGTGCAGCTCCGTGGTGAACTGGTCCAGCTGACGAATAGCCAGTGGTAAAAGTGTTTCCTCCTCTTCTCCCTGCCCTCTAAAGATGGATTATTTTCCCCGTCTGGCTAACTGTGTATTTGCATGAACGCATTCATGCTCGAGCAGTGGTGGTGGCAGGGAGTGGGTACAGGGCAGGATAAGCAGCTTGGGAGTAACCGGGGGCAGGAACGTCCTCAGCAGATGCTGTGTGGGGGGTGACCACAACCTTTCGGTCGTAAGTCCTTTGAGAGACTTTTTTTGGATTTCAGTTTTAATATAATTCATATTAACCTTGTCTATCAATTTTTGGAGAGCTTTTACCACTTTGCTTGTTTTAATCAATTTTTTTGACTTGGACTAATTGGTTTGCCACTATCCCATACTAGAAATTCTATGCTGTCTTTTCAGACTTCTCCCCTAATAAAGGCTTCAGGGAAGCAGGTAACGTGTTGAAAAGAGGCTTTTTCCTTTGAGCTTTTTTTTTTCTGTTGAGAAGACCTTAGCAAAGCTGTTAGTGTCTTGCCAGTGTGACCACCACCACTGCGGTAGAGCAGGGTCTGTGCTGCTGAAATAGTTAGTAATACTTCTTTCTTCTCATCTTGCGACAACTTTATTATTTCAAGTTATTCTTGACCTTCAAGTAGAAACCTTGCAACAAGTAGCTTGCATTTCTGGCTTCAGGAGTAACAGAAGGTAACCTTTATCACAGAGCTCCAGCTGTCCTCAGAAAGCCTTTGAACCTCATTGGCGTTGATTTGTCTCCGGCAGGAATAAGTTGCATTGATACCATTTCTCTCCTTGGTAGAAAAAACAGGCTCCAATATATGGGTACTGCTTGTACTCATCTGAAGTTCACCGCTTAGATATTGTGAAGCTGCTCTGAGTTGAGTTGTTGAACTCCTGGGTTCCACCACTGTGTACGATGGGCAACCAGTTAGCGAGGTCTCACGGGGATGTGACCTTACGTCTTCTAAATGAGATGCTCGGTACATCGAGAGTGGAGGATATTTGTAGGCTAGGGAGGAGATCACCCCGCTTCCTGCAATACGGCTGAAAAAAATGTTCCAACACTACTAACTGCTCTTTAAAAGTAGAAAATGGATGAGTAGGAGTAGGGTGGTAACTGGCATTTTTGGTCTTAAAATGCTTTTCACCCAATTAACCTGTGTTTGGTATGATAGATGTATGTGGAGTGAGCTTCTCCTAGAGAGGTATTAAGATTGAACATGCAAGTTGCAGAAAACCAGAAATGAGAGAAATTAAGGGAATAAAGAGGCTTTGTTATGATGCTAAATGAGAACATGAAGAATACTTGGTGCTTATTGTCTGTATAGTTCTACACTGCAGTCCTAACACATTGACTTATTTTTGCTTTATGCATGAAAAGCAAAAGAGCTTACCTAGCAGTGCTTTTTGTAGTAGTGCAAAAGGATTTGTTGTATTAGCTTAAAAAAAACCAAACAAAAAACAAACAAACAAAAAAAACCCCAAAAAAACAAACCCAAAACGTAGGTGCTGTATCACACTACAACAACAAGGAGGAGTTGGAGTAATTTGTGCCTGCTTGCCAGGTTGTAGTCTTTCACGCGAAACCAGGTGTTTAAAAAGAAGCTCTCTTCTGTTTTGCCTTTAATGGAAAGTTTTCCAAGGTTTTGACCTTTATCTTTGCATCACTTACGCTTTGTAATTCTTTGCTTTGCAGCTTGCCAGCAGTTAATTTCTGTTTTTTCTCCTTGCTACTGTGTAATCCTGAAGTTAAGTGTTCAGGATGCTACCAAAGACTTGTAGTCAAACCTGAATGTGCTATTATTCAAAGGGGGGAAAAAGGAGTCCGAGGTTTGTGGTGCTGGTCAAACGTAACACTCCTGGGAGAAGAAATTATGCTTAAAAATGGGCCTTTATTATTGGAGACAACTGAGTGATAAGTACACCTGTGCTGATATCTCCCATGTCGGTTATTGTATGAATTATGGTATGTTCTTTTATACCTGGTCTGAATCTTCCTCTTTATGCATAAAAACATTTTAACATGATCTGCACATCATTTGTCTCTTCCGCAGTAATCATGAGAAGGAGTTAATATGAAAGCATTAATATCCATTTAGAGTTTAATGTGAGCTTTGTTCTTGGATGTTCTGCGCATCTTTTTTTCATGAAGGAAATAAAAATTGTCTCTCCTGAGTTGCAGCAAGCACTGGTATTGAAATCCGGAGGATTTTAATTTCCCTCCTTGTTTCTTTTCTGTGTTTTTTCAGCCCAAGTGGTAAAAAGTTCCGAAGCAAGCCCCAGCTGGCACGCTACCTGGGGAGCTCGATGGACCTGAGCACTTTTGACTTCCGCACAGGAAAAATGTTGATGAATAAAATGAACAAGAACAGACAGAGGATGCGCTATGACTGTTCCAACCAAGCCAAAGTAAGACTAAGATGCAGGGACAACTTTTGCCTTTCCGTCTGCTATTGTACTGGCCAGACTGCCTCTTGCAACAATATCTCTGATAGCGTGAAAATTAAGCATTTTGTAATTAATGTGTGAAACTGGAATTGTATGAGATAACATCTCTGTTATGCGATGTTGGACAAATACTGCAAGTCACTGATTCTTCCAGGGGAATGATACCATGGAAGAATATTGCGGTACTGCGAAGTCTTCTGTACGTGGGCCATGCTGGTATCTTGGCTTTGGAATTGATCTAAGGAGGGGATACGTTTCAGACAAAAAGCTGAAAAGCTGAGAGGATAGCAAGGCCTGTTTGTAGAACAAAATAAAAAAGTGTTTGGCACCCGCTGATTTTGGTTGTTAAGGTTTAGTCAAGATTACAGGGATGTTGGTATACTGCCTGTCTGGATAGAGTGGCTCAAGTCATTCTTACGTATCTTCATTGGATGCTAAAAGCTTTTTTCAGAACCCAAAAGCTTATGTCTACACATCTAAACATTAAATATGAAAAATAGCATAATGCTTATTTTCTAAATACATCAACCAGTCAAGAATCGTCATCATCAGAGTGATTTACTTACAGTGGTAGGTGCTGTAGTGATATTGTAGGTGCTGTAGTGATACGTGCCTTGCTGCAGAGACCGGCAGCTAACAGGCATCTCATAGGCTAAAAATTCTGCCTAAACCTCTCAATAAATATACAAATAGTTATCATTGGCGCTTAAACGGATTGGCGCACAGATGGTTCAGGATGATGTTTGTCCTGAATACATCTTTTCTACATCTCATGAATAAATATGTTAAGCAGACATGGTGTCTGCATCCTCAAGAACAAAGTATGTCCTACAGCCATTTCAAGACTTGCATGTTAGATCTCAGGAATGAGGAACGGTCTTCCTATGTTTCCACTACCACAAAATGCAGTCATGTAGTGAAACCTTGATTGTTATGACCTCTGTTTTAAGAACTGCATTTTGTTAAGAACTGAAGGTAAAAAAAACCCAAAACACTCAAGAACCGAAGGTAAAAAAACAATCAAGGTTCCAGCTGTATTGATTTGTTCATTGGCATCCACAACTGGATTGAAACAGAATGGTTTAGAATAGTTTCTGGATTCACAAAATGGTCTCTAAATCCCACTTCGTAATTTTTCTAATTATTGCAAATATTGTGTCAGTCTTCTGGTGTTGTGATCTGCAAGTGGCTTGTGAAAGTGCAAGTTCAAGTGTTCCCACACCAAAATTCTGTCAAAATTGGGATAAAACCAATATGTATAATCTAGAAGGAGAGGAGGCTAGTATGCCAAGTAGGATATGAAAGAGTGGAAAATGTTGTTTAATTTTGATAGGTCTAAGGCAAGATCTGAACCTAGTTATGCATTTTTAGCAGTCTAACTCGAATAGCTTGAGATCAGACAAGCTTTCAAGTCCGTGAACTCTTCTTTTCCCTGCCGTATATATTCATGACTGTAGTAGCATCTTAGGAAATTGAAAATATTTTTGTGGGTTTTTCCCCTCCTTTTGTTTGAAATTTTTAGGGCAAGCCTGATTTGAACACAGCACTGCCTGTCAGACAGACAGCCTCCATATTCAAACAGCCTGTCACAAAGATCACAAACCATCCCAGCAACAAGGTGAAGAGTGATCCTCAGAAAGCTGTGGACCAGCCCCGGCAGGTAAGGCTTGCAGCTTAGTAGCTTCTTCTCCAGAAGGAAGAAACTCCTGATTTTGCTGCTGGGAGGGCCTCAAAATAAACCGCTTTAATTTTGTGATGCTGAACAGATTGTCCAGGGCAATTTTGAAGTCTCTGATATTTCAGAAACGAAAACTTACAGTGCTCCCAGCTTTTAAAATTGGAACAAAACCCATTTCCAATATGCAGTTAATATGTTATCTGCACTGTGACTCCAACCTTTGTTTAGATCAGAGTTCTGTTGTAGTTAAGCCTTCATTTCCTTAATGCTGAAATAAAGTATTATCTACAAATTTAGGCAGGCTTCGTAGCCACTTTAGGGGACGCTTGCATTATGGTTAGAATCACTGTCAAATGTTCCAATTGTGTAAGAATTCTGTTTCAAGAAATCCCTGCTCCTGTACAGACCATGTACAATGTGGTGGTGATGATGTAGTGCAAGGGATTGTACCACCTGCATGGGCCTTTTTTTCAGATGCGTATATTATTAGTAGTTTACCTGTATGAATAAGGTCATAAATTCACTTGGAACGTCATTGAAAGTCTTTCAATATAATTTCATCTAGTGAAAGGATGCAAAAAGTGTGCTTAGGACAAGTGTGGCTTTGAAGTTGGGCACTGGTAGAATAAGATGTACCTGTTCAAAGCAGCCTTTGGAAGGCGTTCTCATTTCATTAATATTACCTAGAGCTGACAGCCTGTTGCCTCCACAGAGCTCTCACCAGGGATTCTGTGAGTCCTTTCCTGTAGTGAGTCCATCGTTATAACTTCTGGAAACTAGATGTTGAGCTTCATTAGTCTGTTCAGGTGCTGTTACCAGTATCAATTGTCAGTACATTTTAAACTCTTGCAGACCTAGCAGAATGAAAATACATCATTCCAAGAGGGAAAGCCACTTCAATAAAATTTAAGGATACCCTATAAACTACCCACCTCTCACATTGAAAACCTTTTCCACAGACTGAAAAACTACCTTTCTGAAGTGTGAGATAGGCTCTGTTTAAAATGGAGTTGGGTGGTTATTTTTGTTGTTGTCGTTTGTTTGTTTGTTTTTTTAAATAAGTTGGTAGGTTTTAGCATGGTTTCCTAAGGAAGTAGAGCATGTGTTTTCCTAGTACTGTTGTTATTCCTGTAAACCCCTTGGCTCGTTAAGGCAATAAAAGAGGACGCTAAAGATGCAACACTGATATGCAAAGCTCTGAGCTGGATAGAGACTTGTATCCCTGTTGTGGAAGAGATTGATAGGTGATTGCAGGTTGATGTGTGAATGCAATCTATTAGACAGCAGAGATCAGCCCCAGTACACAAAGATGTTGTAATTGGACCTGCGTAGTTTCGCTGCTCACATTACTACTTGTTGTAATGCAGCTTCCCAGACTCTGCTTGTGCTTTCCTTATGTTAATCCTTTTTTATGATAATATTGGAGGCTGTTTTCCAAGAAGGTCCTTTAGAGGTTTTTATGTATGTATTAAAAAAATATATACTCTACGTATAATATAGATACATAACGGTTTATAAATTTCATTTTCTATTATATAGCGTAGAATAGGGCAAACTTGCTCTTTCTAGTGTCTTTCTCTGCATTACACATCTAAGAGTCTGGTAAATTACAACTTTAAAATATTTTACTGGACTGCAGTGTATTTTAACCTCTGGTCAGCAGACCTCAGATGTTTCTTCGAAATTTGAAAGCAGTACTAAGTCCTATCATACGGTAGCTCAAAATTCACCTATTTGAAAGTCGTAGGCTGGAAAATATCCAGCCTATGTGTTTTGGCTGTGACTGTCCTTATTCCCCTTCTTGGGAGCTGGTAATTGGAAAAGTAATGTGGGTTCAGTTGCACTCAGATTTTGACAGGCATGAAAAGGGGACGTGTGTGGACTATTTGGGCTAAATTCTTGGTTTCTCAAAACCTAGATAAAATTGCTTTCTTGCAAAACAGATGGTACTCCAGCTATTCATTGATCATCCTTATACCTATAGATGGAGAGTTGAAGGTGGATCTAGGTAAAGTATCTGACCTCCCACCAAACCATGCATTCACATGTTCTTAAGCTTGAGGAGAACCTGTGATTCAAAAATACGGTAAAGGACTAGACGTGGTTGTTCTCATGAGAAACTGCTAGAGAGGAATAAAATAATGCTTTACCATGGGGGAAGATCTTGGGTACAATTCTTGCATCCCTTAACTTCTGTGGTATATGTGAGACAGCAAGACAGGAATAGGAGTGTAAAAAAGGCTGCCCGCGCTGTGTACACTTAGATGAAAGCCAGCAAGCCTTGCCTTGCTGTTCCAGTTGAGAAGCAGTGAAAATACCAGTCCCTGGAAAAAAGGAAAGTCTCTTTCAAGGCAGCAGATCAGGACAGAGTTGTGGGGGGACTGATCGGCAATGAGGATTGTTCCCTGCCGTCAGACACGGCAGACCCCTTCTGTAGTCAATCCAGTACAAAGTTGTCTGCAGCAGTGTTCTTCCCTCTTTTGACAGTAAGCAGGTGCTTTGTGTAGTTGTCAATTCCATTTCTGGTTTGTGCCAATAAACACTTTCTTTGATGTCAGCTCTTCTGGGAGAAGAAATTAAGTGGACTGAATGCTTTTGACATTGCAGAGGAGCTGGTGAAAACAATGGACCTTCCAAAAGGTTTACAAGGTAATCAGAGTCTGCCCTTAACTCCAGGGGTGGCATTTTGATACCAATCAGCAGTGATCTGTAGGTATTGTGTTTGACCTCCTTGTTCTCCAGCGCTCGTAATTCCTGCTTCATCAGGAACTGTTGGTACTCCGGCTGGAAGGCTCAGTGCCCTTCGTCCTGGGGACATACTGAAGCAAAGCTTCTTGACTTTTTTTGTTGTTGTTTTTCATTTTCCAGAAGCAGAATGGAAACAGCTTCCATTCCCAATTTTGGGTGTGGGGGTTTTTTTTGTGTAGCAGAATGAGGAATTGATCTAGGTTTAAATAACCTTGGAGAGAGTTGTACAGGTGCTGGTAGAAGTGTTTAGGACAGAGACCTAACCTGGCGTTAGCTTTGTAAATGACAGTACGTGCTTTGCCATTAAAATTTAAATAATGCCTGTTGTCCTAATTTGCTGTTCTTTGTCTTGTCCAATGTTGATTATCGTTTTTCCTCCTGCTTGCAGGGGTTGGACCTGGTTGCACTGATGAAACCCTTCTCTCTGCGATAGCTAGTGCTCTGCACACTAGCACCATGCCCATCACTGGACAGCTGTCTGCGGCCGTAGAGAAGAATCCTGGAGTCTGGCTGAACACCTCACAGCCGCTTTGCAAAGCATTTATGGTGACGGATGAAGATATTAGGTATTAACTAGAAATAACACTTACGGTCTTCAAACAAGCTTTCTTGTGGTAAAACAGTACCCCTCACCCCTTTTTTTTTTTTTCCCCCAACGGCAAGTTTAAAAGTCTGATGGAGCACTATGGCTTACTGAATTAATTTGAATGCCTCTTTATCAGTAGGGTATAAAAAACCTGTTACATGAAGCTGCTCTCATACAGGCATGTACTTAAGCCCATTATTTCTTTTATTTTGACCATGCTCAGTTACTTTGAGGTTTCATATTTGTTTTTCATGTCAGAGTATGTCTCCTTTTATTGAAAAAGATGTCTGAATTTGAGTAACCTCGATTAAGGCACTTGTAAGCAAAGAAGGGTTGGAGAAATCCTGAACAGTGCGACGCGATTCTCTTCACCTTACTCTGTGTCAGCACAGGACCAAATAAAAGCACTAACTGCTGTGGTGGAAGCCAACAAGGATGCGATTTATTTAGGTATAGCTTCCTTTCAGTAATGAATTGTATTGCTAAGTCAAGACTGGGCAAATTGAGCTTTAAGCACTTGATAGAGAACTGAATATACCAAAGACACTAACCTGAAAGCACGCTGCTTTGCATTCATTAACAGTGTATAAAGGTAGTACTTGTTTTGACTGTTTGACTGAAATCTGAATTACAGGATGACTTTTTTTGTGCTTGATTTATACATGAATGACCAGGAAAAATGGTCTTTTCATAACTTTATGATTTCCTGTGGCTGAGATGAAATAGGAGTCCCGTGAGCCACTGATTGTTGATCACTTCTTTGCTTTACTATGACTTTGACAGAAAAGGAGCTGTAAAATTTAAGGTTGTGACTCAAAAGGACAGTGAGCAAAAAGATTGAAATGGTCAGAAACTTAATTTTACCCAGTCTCATTTTTGGAAATCTGAGCAGGGTAGGCTGACTTTTTCTTGTTTAAATTAATATTAGTACTAGGAATTAAAAAAAAAAAGAGTCTTGAGTCAGCTGCTAGATTAGGCAAATTTAAGCCAGAATTAAAAATGGTACAATCAATGCTAAGGACTTGTAATAGAAAATACTGAACAACTTTTTATAGTGTTTCTTCCCTCTTTACTTACAGTATAATGCCAGGCGATTTATTTTTTTTTTTTTTTTTACAGAAAATACTGAACAACTTTTTAAAGTGTTTCTTCCCTCTTCACTTAGAGTATAATGCCAGGCGATTTATTTATTTTTTTTTTTTACAATGCAGTTCTTACAGAGGGCTCTTTCAAAGCCATGCTTGTCTGCCCTGCCTCATGTATGAGGCATTTAGGATTCCTTTGCCTTGAAAGAGGCAGCTTTGAGGATTGATGTCAGTGTTCATTGATTTGGGGCAGGAAACAAGAGGAACTAGTGCAGCAGGTGCGAAAGAGGCTGGAGGAAGCCCTGATGGCTGACATGCTTGCCCATGTAGAGGAGATAGCGAGAGACGGGGAAGCTCCTTTGGAGAAAGAAGGAGGTGAGGAAGAAGGAGAAGAGGAAGAGGAGGAGGAAGAGCAGGACCATGACCAGGAGATGGAGAATGTATAGTCCAGGTAATGTGACAGCATCCTTTCTGACCTTAAACTACTTCACTGAAAGAAGAAATGTGTTCAGAAGGAATCTTAGTATATATTGACAACTCTTTGCTTTCTAGCATGCACTTTGAAAGGTGTGGTAGCCGTGCTTTCAGGAAAAAAATCAATTATTTTGATGTGTATGATGTCTGGTGACTGCTTGTGTTGTCACGGAGTGTTGTGGGCCTTATGTCTGTGTCAGATGGGCTAAATGCGTAACAAGAACGCGTATGTGAGCGCCTGAAGGATTCTGTTCTTAAAAATATATTTGTCTTGTGATGTCAGGTGTTTTTCCCCCTAATTTATGACTTCCTGTGATAGGACACTGTGGGCAGAAAGGACAGCTACCATCTTATGGACTCAGTTTCTCCCTCTGCCTGCCTTTTTCTCTCACTTTTGCATTTTTAGTACGCATTTTCTTGCAGGGTATATTAGAGGGCACATTTGTGGAATTTTTTTTAAATAATATCTGTAGAACGTTAGGAAAATGAACCTGACCATCAAAAGAGGGAATTTTCCTATAAAACTTTATATGTGGTGGGAATTTATAAATTGAAAGTAACAGAAGAAGATATATATTCAAAATCTGAAAAGTTTAAGATAGTGTAACAGTAGGGTTCACAGAAATGTGCCTTTACATTGTACATCCCTTAAAAGAATCACAAAGGGCTTTCTTCTTGTTTTCAGGTATAGCTCTGACTTTCACTTGTGCAGTGGAACTTTTTAAAGATGCAACTAGAATTTTTTTTTTTATTGTCTTGTAAACCAAAATAGCTCTGAGTAATGAATCGCTGGTGTGTAGCAATGCAGAAAAAAGCAGATATATATGGCCAAATCAAGAATACACCAACAGGAGTTCCCTTAAATATTGCATGGTGCACTAGATAGGGACAGTGCACCATGCTATGAAGCAGAGTTTTTCCTTGCTGTGTTCCTTTGATGTAGCCCTAGCCAGGAGCACTGTACGTATCATCAGTGGAGCTCATGCAGTGAGATGAAAACAGAACTCACCGATTTTAATTTTTGATCGTTTTAAGTTTTAGCCTAAGAAAAGCAATTAGTGTTCTGTCACTGAAACAGGATAGCCAATACCCTGGGTGCTTCATTATGTGGGCTCCAGAGCCTGTGAGGCGAGAATCAAGAAAGTGGAGGCAGGGGGGGAACAAATGAATTTTGGGGATGAATAACAGAAGAAAAGAAAAGCCCCTTTGGAGGAAGAGGCAGCTGTATTTCAGGTAGAAGGAAGAGTGATTTATTTTAAGCAATCCTTCAAGCTCGAAGGTTGATTATAACATGAAGTCTGTTTGGCCTTTGGGGGATAGCGTCTTATATCTGGGCTCTCTCTATTTCCTGTTTTACCACATCATTAACAGTAGTTTTATTGGGACAGTGAATATCTTTCATTCCTTTCTGCTACAAAGGTCTGGCAACAGCAAAGAACCAGAACAAACTGTCTGCTGAAGGTGAAAAACAAGAGATAAAGAAACGGATGTATTTTGGCAGTGGTGCTTTATTCTTTTAATGTACTTGCTATAAAGATATAAAAAGTTCTTACTGACTTACAAGGTCTTTTTTTTTTTTTCCCTCTTTCTTCTAGGGAGTTCCATCTAAGAATTCCCAGTATACGCCCTATCAGCAGGGTCAGCACAACTATTTACAAAGCCAAGAGTGTCTGCCGAGTAAATGCACCAACAATCCAACTGTACCTATGAGCATTTTGACGTACACTTCAGGAAACGTTGAGAAGCTGATGGTTCACTAATTGCTGGGTAGTTTTGAAGATGGAACTTGACTAAACTCTACTCCCCTTCCTTTTTCTAAAGGGGTAGGGTAATTGGGAATGCAGAAGTGGGAGGGAATAAAGGAATATAAAATGGTGGGAGGGAAAATACTAGGAACCAAACTTCCTGTCCTTTATTTTTTTTCTCTGTTATGGGTCAGTGATAGGTGATACATTTTTAAGCTTTTCTATCAAAGTACTTTTAACAATGACCCATAGAAACAATTTTCTCTCTAACACAAATGAGAGAGATGCTGTTTCACTCCTTGGCTACTCTGCTGTAGGCTACCTGTTTGTACCAGACTGTAGGGAGGTCATTTTATGTTGTGGATTGTCATTCCCTGTGTCGGTTCGGGTCACTGAGTTTCCTTTTCCTCCCAAGACCACATTGGTCTTGGAAGTGTAGTCTCGGAGATGAACTGCCAGTGCCTCTTCCACCTGAGGTTTTGATTAGTAGGGGAAGTTACACTTGAGGAATTGGCCTTACATCAATGGCAATTGTTTTTTTACTTAATTCCAGCACCACACCGAATGCACTACCGTGCCTGTTTTTGATACGGAGTCGCGTGTACGTCCGAGCATAGCAGAATAGAATTTCAAAGATAGATATACCCAGTCTGTGGTATATTTTGCTTTGGTTTAAGTCTGGTCAGAAGGACCTTCTCAACTCTGAATGGAAGGACGACTCATTTCTGACTGACAATGAGGAAAACGTCCTCCTTTCTCTTCTGGTGCCAAGAACCCTGACCTCTGTTTCTGTGTGTGTGGAGGGAAGGGGACCCATTCCAATAGGTGTGTCTACACATCTGCTTTCGTGTGCAGTAATGTTCTGACCTCTTTTAAAGCAAGAAAGGAAAAAGGTTGATTTTTCTATAATTGATATCTAAAAACAAATTTAAAGCTTTTTATTAAGTATTAAATCTTTCTTATTTGCATGTGCAGTGAAGTGACCAGCATTTTGTGTCCAAAAATGAAATTATGTGAAACCTGCCTTAATGTGTTTTATAAGTATTTGGCTTCACCATGGGTACCTTGATTGATTCCTCAGTCTCTTCTAGTACGTCTGTGAGCATATTGGGGTAACTTGTGGCTAAAAATGGATTTGTCTGGGGAGGGAGGATAGGGAGAGGGGAGGAAGAGAAGAATTTATAGCTTGGAGAATGTGTTGACTAGGTTGCAAAATTTATTTCGGTCTTAGGGTATCCGTTGCATAATTCATGCATGGACATCTCAGCTGAGAGTACAGTATAAAGTGGTGGATTAAATATTGTGCCACTAACCAATTGTACGAGTTGTTGGTATCCCAAAACTTGGGGAAGAAAGTAGCTCCCAGAGCCTTTATCATGTAAGAATGATTAGCAGTGGCAGCAAGGGACCAGGGGAATTGCCTGGAAAGTAATAGCCTTTGGGAGTAGTTCAGTTTAGAGATCTGAGTAGGTTTAAGCTCCTTGAAAAATATCCCATGCCAAAGTCATTGATACTATACGAACTCTTTTCTTAAAGATTTGAAAAAAACAAAATTCTTTGATATTGCTCATTTGGAGTACTGCAAGAAGACTGAATTGTATTTTGCTGTTGCTCTACCAGGTACTGCTTTGGGGACCCTTACCTGGTACTGCGGCCAGTGAAAATTATTTTCCTTTTTGAACAGTCTGTTATGGTTACTATTCTGTAAATCTGTCCTCTTGTAATTCATTGTGTTGAATTAAATGTTTCTCACAAAGTAGAGGTTCTTCTAGTCTGCGTCAAGCCCCTACCTGGAGTTTTTGTGCTGTGCCCCTTCCAGTTGTTTCAGCGGAGATGCTCTTGTGGTTTTGTTGCGGGCTCCGTTCTGAGGTTTGGATCTTGATATCTGGGACCCAGCAGAGGGGAGGGAACACAAAATGAAACTTGTGGAGGGCCAGTTTGTTCTTGCTGCAGAGTCCTCCTCCGTCCTCACCGAGTAGGAGGCTGCCAGGGTGTCCCGTCTAACGGGCAAGTTGCCGATATGGTCCTTTGAAGCTCAGCTCTCGCAGTTTATAACCCATACTAGAGGTGTTCTTTTGACCATGGCAATCTTGTTCTGACACTATTTCTTTTTAAAAACTTGTTTAGTATCTGGTGATGTCTTTATTTACTTTTATTTGAATCTAAATATATTGTAAGCCTATGTAGCACCAGTACTTTGATGACTGAGATGTTGTTGATAGCAATATTTTGATGTATTGAATATCAGGTTTAAATTGCTGCCAACTTGTGTGCCAACTCTTTGTTTTCACCACTCTACTTTCCCTGTCCAGCTCTCTTTCTTTCCTTCAGTCCTTTAAAAAGTTTACTAATGTTTTCATTTGTATGGAGGAGTTGATTGTTCAAAGTACCAAAAAGGTGCCCAGGACTCCTATCGCATCCAAAGAAACTTAAAAAACTTTACCTGCTTATCAAGACAGGTAAGTAAATAAAATATTCCTTTTAAATGAGCCTGATGTCTTTCTCATGTTGCTGCAATAACCGGATTAGTTTGTCTTATCACAGCCTACTGCCATGGACGTGACTGGGCTTATGGTGGTCTGCCATCATTGAATATATCCCCCAGATGGAGAAGGCAGTTGTTACTTGAGGTATATCTTGTTCAGCAGATGATTGGTAAAGAACATACTTAAGTAATTGAGTGGAATTGGGGCAAAACTTACCTTTTAATAATATACGGCAGTTGTAACGTGGGAACGTATTAGCGGTGGTGTTGTCCGTTGTTTCGTCTGAGATTAAGTTCATTTGCTTGGAGAAGTACTAGCGAGGGGATGCTTTTGAAGATGGTAATTCTTTCCGTTAACGGTAATGGCACCTTCCTGTTGCCCTCAAATATTGTAAATGTATGTAATATGGAGCTGCAGCGTGAAATAGCCTTAGGTTTGTCCTACACACTCTTTGCATTGGTAAGCTATTTTGATTATTTTCTACTAAAACAGTAGAACCAAGCTCTGTGGATGGATAGTTATATTGATAAAGTTTAATCATCTTTGGAGATAATAAGCGTATTTTAATGATCCTTATGCAGCTTCACTGAAGGGTAGGATCTTGCCCAGTACAGCTAAGGTTTTGCATCTTTTTCTATAGACAGTGTAATTTTGATGCATACCACCTGAGTTCACAAAAGCTACGTTTCTTATGCTGTGTCATGCTCAGTCAGGTTTTTCCTGTTTTATCTGGAAACGGCAGCCTGCCTAATTCTGGAGGGTATTGGTTAGAGGAGATGGGGGGTGGACTGGTGTCGCTAATGTCGGTAGATGGGATGAAAACCCTCGAAATACCATTTTACTCTGCAAAGGTAATTTTTTACAGAGAGACTCCTTGTTATTTAAAACTTCTGCTTTTATCTTGTGCAAAGTGTGCTGGAGCTGTTCCATTAATATGGCTCGGGTTTTTTTTCTCTGCTTTGTTTTGCAAAACTTAACAAAGTTAAAGGGAATGGAATTCTCTCCCTGTTTGTATTACCAGTATTACTTGTACTGAACTCCAGTTGGATGAAATTTTGGGCAATCAGTAAAAATAAGGAATTTGCACGGATATTGGTCGAGTCTGGATTTGGCCTGCAGAGGTGTTGTAGGTGGTTCTGCCCAGGAAAAAGTTAGCTTGATTCACAGCTGAAATTGAACTTGCTGAACTGGCTGTTGAGCAAGAAAAGGGAGGAGTTTTCTTGCTTCAGGAAGGGAGAGCAGTCGTGAATGACATGGCTGGACTCTGGGAACGCAGGCATGTTAAACCCCGTGCACGGAGGCTTTGCTGTCATGGCTACGAGTTGTTTTCTAGTGCTAATATTCCATCAAAAATATTTTTGAAGTTAGAATTAACGGATAAGTGTACACTCTTGTACTGCTTCCCATGTGAAAGGAGGCTAGCTGAAATGAACTTTCCAAATCAGAAAGGTGTTTTCGTCAGTAAAACGCATTTTACTTACTGTGGGACCTGAAAGCGTGCACTGTGTACAAGGCAAGCTCTGCTGAATGAAAGCCTTTCGTCAGTGCGAGTTTATCAGCTACTGGTCGAGGTAACTTTGCTTCTTTACAGCTCTAAGAAACTGTCCTACTGCTCTTTTCTATAAAGAAAGAAAATATTGAATGCAAGTCTGAGTGAAGGTTTAAAAAAAATGACGTGTATTTTGCAGCTGTCTTGCTGAAAACTAATCTCGTACAAGCTGGCTGTGGTCACTTGAGGAAGAGAGGGAAGCGGCAGCAAGCTATCCTGTTAGTTAAAAGTTGTGTTGTGACAAATCGGTATTTGTGCCAGTCCTGTGAAAGGCACCCAGTTGCACAGCTCAAGGCTGCATCTGTATATTTTTTAAGAGACTTTAAATCCACTGATGCTACTGTACCTTCTATGGAGCAGCAGGGTCATTCTGTCTCTGTCGCATCTGCTGTGTAGCCATGCAGTAGCAGTCTCCCTCATTTAAGACTTTATCCTTCGGAACAGACAAGCTGTTCACCTGGAGCTTTCTTTCCAGGCTTATTTCTGTTGTTGGATATTACTTCTAATCTTCTATCTCCTGACCTAATACTTATTCATTCCTGTCTAAGTTTGTCTTGGCTCCTGCTTATCAACTTCTAATTGTTCTTTTAAGATCATTATGAAGTATATTATTGACTTTCTTCCCTCCTGTTTGCCATTGAATGTTACCTCTGTGGCAACTGTAAAACTTCTGTATGTGGGAATGTATTTTAGCGACTTACCCCCTTGGCAGCGGTTTCTGATGAAAGAGAACGCTGTACCCAACCCGGCACCTCCTTCCAAGCTCCCCAGCAGCACGTACGGGTTCAGAGCAGCCGTTGCAAATGGCAAGAGGCCGTGGGACCTCAAATGCAAGGTCTTGCACTTAAAGGAAGCATGGCCATGTCATCTGCACCCAGATTTCTTGCTGCCTTCTGTTTGGATCTGTTCCTGGGGTCTGGTAACCTACCTACGCACTCAGCTCTTCCTTCTGACTCTATACCTGGTTGCTTGTTTGTTTGGGTTGTCTTGTTGTTTTTGTTTTTTTTCCCCCACCTCCTACTCTTTACTACTTTGCAGGAGGTAGATAAAGCAGAACATCTGAAAGGATTACTGGTCTTTCAGCACTTCTGAGTCACGTCCTTTTTGTCTTGCTTTAAAGAGAGCCCGTTCTCTCTAGACTGATTCTCCTGGTCCTCGAAAAGAAGGTAGGATAACATGTTTAAAGGGGGAGGGGGCGGGACGATGTTTGTTTAATGAAGAAAAAGTAAGTTTTTCAGGGTTAACTCTCCAGTCAGACAATCCTATTTATCTGGGATTACATCCATAAGAACAATCTCCAAGAGCCCAGATGCCCATGGAAATCTTTGGATAATACCACTTACTCCCAATCAAGTAAAACACATATTCTTAGCTGTTGTCACTCTGAACAGAAATTTCTGTGTATGTTGGAACTGCTTCATAACAGACTTTTCCTTTGTGGTTGGTCGAGGTTCCCAGTGTCACATATTTTAGCTCCCTGCTTTAGGTAAGTGTACAGATAGCCATGAGAAAGTGGCGTACTAATACTACAGCACAGAAGATAATGTCCTGTATGGGATGTAGTGAGCTAAAAACTTGGATTTGTTCTCAGATTAGCAGGGATCAACTCTGTTCCCTTGAACTAATGAGGGAAAACCATTACCCTTCAGTTTGACCCCACGACTAGCTGGAGTATATGAGAGAACAGCACAGAACAGCATTTGTTAAATGATGTTTACAGTGACAGAGCATTTATGAGAATGAGGAGGAAAAACCCAGATTTCGGACTTCAGAATGACCCACCAAATTGCACTTGAAATTGTCAGGGTTATTGGTTAGCAATCTAATTTAGTCTTGATGAGTAGTGATATAACACTAACTGCTAGTAATAAATAATATTTGCTGAGAATGATAAATCAATATTTATTTAATTCATCAAATAAATCTGGTAACGTTTAGTGGATTTTTCTTACCTTGCAGAGTCACAAATGGAAGTAGCTTGAGACCACGCAGAATTGGAGTAGTAGGGCAATGAACGACCTCTTAACTGGTTTGTCTCTAGCGGCGAGATTCAGGAACGGCTTAGCTGTAGGAATCTAGTTTCATTTGCATATACAAATTACAGGTCTTCTGATAAATAGATCCCCCCCCAAGTTTGAGCTTTCGGGAGGAGATGAATACTAAAAAGTTATTACTTGGTTTTTGTTTGTAATTTGAGTCCAGTTCTATGTCGTGGATTAGCCTATCAAGCACATTTTGTGGGGTTTAGTGATTTGAAGGGCTGTAAAACTTGAAAGCTTGGTGTACCATCTTTTATTTTTCATGCTTTGGTCTGATCTGCAATTAATTCTTAGTTTTCCATCAAGTGGCTGCTCCACAACTTCTCAGAAGTCATTACCTGAAAGCTAGATTCTTCATTAATCTAATGCATGAAAAAGAGATGTTTGCTAATGGCTTCCCCCAAAGTGCCTTTTTTAAGTGCTGCTGTAGTAGGGAGATCTGTTAAGAGAGCGAGGCAGCGGTGATACTAAGAGGTAACAGAAAAAAAGGCCTCTCGGTGCTGAGAGTATCACAATTGGCCATACTTTGAGTTTTTATAATAGTTGGCCAGTTGTAGCATGTGCCTCTATTACGGTTTTTGCATGTCATGTTGACATTGAGCCTCATCACCTTGAGCTGTCTCCATATGTTGTTCCCTCCGTCAGCTACTTTGTGAGATGACTGATCTCAGACTTAGGTCATTTTTCAAGTTACAGATCTTGTCAATCTGTCTGGCTCCACCTACATGCAGTGATTCAGCTCCTGATGCGCTGAAATACTCCCTTAAGCCTTCCCACACACAAGTAAGGACTTTTTTATAATTCTCCTCCAAGCTGCACCACCTCTAAGCCTGTATTTTTTGCATGACGTTTGCATGTGCTTGAAGAACGGTGCAGAAAGCAGAGTTTGATCTCCTAAAGAGAGGAGCAACTACAATAGTTCTTTAAAAGTTTTTGGTGGGTTTTTTTCCCCCCTTAAACTCTGGATCCCATTTATAGCATTTGGCTAGTGTGCTGTGATTTAGGCAAACAGATAACTGTGGGGTTTTTTGATTTTGGGGAGGGGGGGTGTCCCTCATGTATTCAGTAATCCTCTCTTTAGGGGTTGGTCTACAAAAGGCTGGTCCTTATAGCAGAGTAAGTATTTTAGCTAGGGTGTTGTAATTTCTGCCTTTACACACTTGATCTGGAGTAAGAGTGGCCGTTGCAGAACTGTGCTTGGGGGAGCTGGGCTTGTGTAGCTGTGGTGGTACTCATTACTCTGCTGTTATATTGCTCTGTTTTGCCACACAGAAAACGGTTTAATGGGCTGTTACACCTCTGCCTTGCTTTCGTAGGGTGTTCTTTAGTTCCCTCTATGTATACAGGGGATTGTATTGGTCATTTGGGGGGATATCTTTGTTCTGTGGATGGTCAGAGATGGAGTGATTATAGGCAGCAGAAGCAGTTGTGAGTGAGCCCTGATAGGAAATGGGGAAACCAGCTGGAGGGGTGGGCTTGGAGCAGCAAGCAAGTGGTTTCTCTCTTCTCTTGTGTTCAGGGAAGTCAGATCTTCTGTATGGTTCTGTTTTGGTAAAGAAAAGGGAGTTGTGCTAAAGAACTTCTCTAATTTGTGTAATCCGTTTTCTCTGATAATGGAAGGCACAAGTCTCTTAAAGACGCCCTAATTACTCAGGTTAAAAAAAAGAAACAAAGGTGGCTTGGTGTCATGAGTGAAATTAAGAATCTAAGAAGAAAGCGTGAGCTAGTTCTGCTGAAAATGGAACAGATCATAGGCAGAACATCTGCAAACCACGTTTGCCAAAAGCACTTTAAAATAACAGCTGGCAGTTTCTCTAGGTGGTGTTGGAGTCGATGTCGTAATTTCCCCAAAGGACTGAGAGAGTACAGAGTAGGCAAAAGTGGCAGAGTTTGGAGACAGCGTTGCAGTTCCTCAGGTGGGTTTGAGAGCCCACGTACAACATGGGGCTTGAGAGATGGTGACGTGGTGGCCTGCGGTGGCAAGGGCTG
Organism: Cariama cristata; assembly: GCF_000690535.1. Taxonomy (NCBI): domain Eukaryota; kingdom Metazoa; phylum Chordata; class Aves; order Cariamiformes; family Cariamidae; genus Cariama; species Cariama cristata. The sequence goes on from NW_009598871.1 coordinate 22,992, forward strand.
CGCTAACGTTGGAGCTGCAGTGAGGACATAAGGAGCCATCCAGACAGGTTCAGGTACAGGTGTAGTCCTCTGTGTTGGTGCAGGTTGCCCAGAGACGGTAGCAGAGACAGCGTCATTGGTCATTAATGGGTTTTCTACACTTCTGGAAATGGGAGAAGCTCAGAGGGGAGGGGTTGTACTGTTCTGTCTCAAGTAATGGAAAACTCGCTGGTTTTAGTAGTTTAGTGGGGTGTTTCAACTTGGTTAAATATTTTGGGAAGTGAGAGGGGAAGACATCTCACAGCCAGTTTGCGTGGCTCAAATCTGCTGGTTTTGCCGTTTTGTCCCTGGAGGAGAAGCTTCGGTCCGCAGTAGGTGCGAGCTGTCCGTAAGACGCCTGGACCTGCCAGCGCTCTGAGCAGCTCCTGGCATGGGGAAGGATGAGTCTGAAGTGGGAGGATTCCCAGAGCTGCACTCATGTCGATGCATCTGTGTGAGCACTGAGGAGTCCGGATGGATACAGATGGATCTCCATGAAATTGAGCCGTCAACGCTTTGGAGGGAAACAGGAGTTGCTACAGTCTTCCTCGGCAGCCTCCATCCAGAAAGAAAGAGCTGGTGGGAGCTCACTGCCAAGAGCTCTGAAGGTAAAACAGGAGGAGAGGAAGTTTGTTACCTGTTTTCATGGAACTTTTTAGCAGCTGGAAGATGTTAGGTCTAGTTGGAAGGTAAGAGAAATGGAAAGAAGTAAGGAGGCAGTTCCTGGTGGCTGCTGTCTCGCTGGAAAGATCCCATAGAAGTTTAAGGTGATCTGTTCAGACTGTCAGAAGTTGAAAGTCCTTCTCCATAGGAAAGTCACCAGCTGAAGGGCAAAACAGAAGCCCAGGGACAGACCACATGGCTCATGTGTTTGGGCCGTTGACCAGCAGGAGTTAATGTCTCCCAGGGTCTGTGAAACATGAACAGAGAGTGGACGTTTTGAAGTGGGGATTTCTAGCCCAGACACTGATGGTTCTTGCAGTGAAAAACAACCCCAAACCGAATGGTTAAATTTGTCCCAAAGATAGCAATTGGGAAAGACAATTATGTGAAAATGAAGAAAATGAAGCTTGAGAATAGGACCTGTGGAATTGGAGCATGTGGGTACTTGAGGTTAGCGGGTGAGCTGATAATTGGTCTTGTTATATATAATTGTTGCATATATATATAGTTATGTATAATGGTTACAATTAATTAGTGTGCTGTGCCATCACTGCTGGGAAGGGTTTCTTAAAGCTCTGTCCGTGGAAGGTCCCTGTAAAGCAGTGGCCCAGGTGGAACAAATAAGTTGGAGGTAATTGTTTTGCAGTGAGCCAGCTGCCTTTGGAGGGGGAGAAACCATCACAGCAGGGCCTGGCTCGGTGGCTTTCTGGGGAGGGAGGCTTGGGAAGGTGGTTTTGATCCCGGTGGTCTCAGGGCATCCAAGCTGCTGAAGTTATTGTGGCTCTTTCTGAAGCAGAAACAGATGAGTGCTTTGCTGCCGACTAACAAATAACGCTTGCAAAGTAGAAACTAAAAGAACCAAGGGAAAAAAAGTTGGAGAAAGGACAAAGATTTTTTTTTTTTTCTTTTCTTAACTTTTGTAACTTGGGAAGAAGGAAATATCCGTCGGTACCCAAAGTGTAGCTGTGCTGTAGCTCCATCTGCTCGAGTGCTTGATAAACCGTGCGTGGTCCCAGCGTGCGTGGAAGAGGTGGATGGGAATAGTCTGCCCAGAGCCGCCGCATCGTCAGCAGGTGTTTTCCTACTCCAGTTTTGCTCTTTGCTGGGAAACACGACTCCCCGGTCAATAAAAGGGTTGTGCCGAGCGGTACCGGCTCGTCTGCTCTGTGCCTTCTGCTGCTGGAAGCTGGCAGAGATGGGAGCGCTTGGGCTTGCGAGCGCGGTGGTGTCAAGGGCGGAATAACGGCGGCGGGCAGCCTTCCTCCGTTTGGGCATCGGTTTTGGGGTGTCTCTGCCGACGAGGGCCGGACTCCAGCTTTACGAGAGAAAACACCCGGTATCTGCCGGACAACCGGGCTGTCCGTGTGCCCCGGGGCCCACCCCGGGTTTTGCCGTGGTGGATACATGAAT
>NW_009598872.1:0-24158 GCF_000690535.1 Cariama cristata
CTTCCTACCCTTCACACCAGGCAGATGCAGTCACTGACCCCTCCTGGATTTTCCAGCTCCTCCGCAGGAGGGCTTGTTTTTCGATTTCCTTATAAATAAAGTAGTTACGTTATGGGCAAGAGAAGAGGCGCTGGGTTTGTGAGGAGGGGACAGAAGACAGGCCCCTCAACCCTGCTTCGTTGAAGCCACACCTGCCCAAACCAGAAAGGCGGGAAGATAAATACGGGCCTGGAGGAGCGCTGACAGGACGGGTGAAATAGTCTTTAATTTAACGTTCCCCCTCCGCCCAAGCAGGCAGGCCTTCGGGTTGCTGCCACAAGAGATCCTCTCCCTACCTCCCCTCTTGTTCACAGCTGGATCAGGATCAGTTTGGGGGAGGAAGGAAAACAAAAGAACCACTTGTACTTTGAAATGCCTTTTGGTATGTACTTGGGCTTCGTGCCATTGGGAAGCTCTGACTGAATTCCTCTCTCATGTGGAAAGAGCCTTTTGCTGTGCCAGTGACCAGTGCCTCGCTGGTGCCAACTTGTTACCTGCTCTCTGCTCCCCACTGGTTCTCTCACTTCCACTGCCCATGTAACTGCTGCTGCATTTGCACTGAACATGTCCAGTCTCTGACTTAAAAATCAAAACAGATGTCAGAAACACTTTTTTTATAGCCAGGTGTTCCTCTCATCACTTGCTCTGGTAATGCCTGCACAGTAAGGGAAGGATTCCAGAATAAGAGCCAGGCAGACTAGAGAGTGAGAAAGGAGTTACAGGACATCTGTTCCTTACAAAGGGTGTCTGTGTTTCTGTGCATTTTTGTAAAGCTGCTGCCTTATTACTGAGGTGACTGATAGGACTGATGTGACTGACAGCTTGATATTCTGGTGGTAAAGGAAGACAGATAAGTCGCCTTAGTATCTCTGTGATAAATAAATATAGTATTTTATTCCCCTCAATATCTACCTAGGTAAAGTTCTCTTATTGTGTTGGGGACTGCAACTGCCATCACTGTGCAGCCTCCATTAGGTTGTGTCTGCTTGTCTGTGCTGAGATAAAAACAGTTGTAAAATACATAGTGAAAATCTTGTGGTGATATCTGAGAAATGGCATGTGTCATAGAAATATTGCTCTGGTGTTTTTACTGTTGTATTTTGGTGTGTTGTACAGGCTGGTTTGCAAAACCCACAGAAAAGAAGACATCTGTGAGTCCTCATGAGGACATGAAGGCGGCATTTATGACTGAAATGAAAGCTGAAAACATCAAGCGGTTTCTTTAGTAAGCAATGTGTAGACTAATCAGTTTGAAAAAGAAAAATCAAGCAGGAACCAGCCCAAGGATGCCACCAAACAAATGATGCCATGCAGGGTCTCAGCTGTAGGTTTTATCTAATGTGTCCCAGTGAGCTGTGATTGACAAAAGAGTCCATCTCAGCTCGTCTCATTTGTTTTGGAAACACTTGAGGAGATGTCAGTAGTCTCAGTATTTAAAGTAATTAAAAATTGATCAAGCTCTTGCTCAGCATTTGGTGAATGCTTGTACAACAATGTAGAAGTTCAGCCTTTCTCTTATATGTTCTTTTGCAGTCTACAACAATGTTTATCTTACATTGATTTTTATGGAAAAATAATTAACTTCAAATTAGGCTGTATGAATGAACGTAAATCAGGAGAGATTAAATGGAAAACAGTGGAGTACATCAATGTAAAAGAGTAGAAATATCATACCAGTGTTTGAGCCTTTAGTTCTTCCTACAGCTTAGGCCTTAATACCTTATTGCTACTCTCCCTTCACACTTTGTCATGCTGTGACCATATTTCTGCGTTAATCTGTCACCACTCCAACCTTGTCCTCACTTTCATGAAGAAAGATATGTTTCCAGGCTCTCTTCCTCTGCACAGTGAATAGCTAGAACAGATATAGTAGATATCAGCTAGTCATCTGATGGTACATTAGACTGTTCATAATAAATCTAGTAGTCTTAAAGCTTTAGAGTCTTTTTTAAGACCGTATTTTTTTGCCAATAATTTTTTCATTTCATCTGCCCTTTAAATTAGGTGATTTAAAATATACTGTTTCTCTTATTAAATCCTAGAACAAAAGCTGCTAACATTTGTTCCTGAAAATTCAAACAATGGAAGATGATAATATGGATTTTTTAAAAATATATTACAGTTTAATTACTGTAATTAATTTCTTAATTTCTGTAACTTAGAAACTTTAACTGCAAGGAAGCTGATGTACTATTATTTGTTTATTTTAGGGATCTTGTAAACAGGTTATTTTTCTCTTAGGAGAGTGTAGTATATGTTAAAAGCATGTATTTATTCCAGTCAGTAATAGTCCAGAAGTCATAGTTTATTAGTAGAAATTTACTTTCCATGTAAAGAAAGTGTTGGAATATCAGTTATTTGCGTTTGCCTTAAATTCCCAGCCTGATTACATAGCATGAAGTTGTATCTTGCTACAAAACTAAATTACTAAAAAAACATTTTTGGCTTATAAGATTGTGGCAGTCTCACTGACTTCATTTTAAGTGCGCTTGCCACAAACTATTGCAAAGAAATTAGCTGGAAAGTATGTTCTCTTTGCTACATAACAGTCATGTCCTGGACTATATAAACATTGAAAACTGAAGATTTAAGATTTTTTACAATCTTAACCTGTGTTTTGGCTCATACAAAGTCAACTGTTGTTAAACAGCTCTGTAAAAGGACTGCTTTCTGCCCTCTCAACTCCCTGTCTCTATGCCAACAGGAAACATTGTACCTCATTTAATGTCATGCCACAAGTTCTGTGGTGAAGTACAGCAGATACTTAGTCACTGCTCAGAACTACCAGTACAGACAGTCAACACATTAAAAGAGGAAATTAAGAAAAACACGATATTCAGTTAAATGGGAATATAATACAGGAGAATGTTATTACAGTAGTCAAATTTTAATGAAAATGTGAGACTTAAACATTCCTCTTACAGAAAACAGCTGTTGGCTCTAACAATAACACATAACTGTGCTCTTGGTTCAGTATGTCATCCAGAAAACGGTACTGTCACTGTAACAGAGACCTTTAGTACAGTGTTGCTACTAGATGTTGACATTATTAGAGGAACATAGTTTTATCTAGCAGCATTCGGCTGCTAAGGACTTTGGGTTTGTCTAGTTTAGAGAGAAGGAGGCTGAGGGACAACCTCATTACCCTCTACAGCTGCCTGAGGAGGGGAGGGGGAGAGGGAGCTGCTGAGCTCTTCTCCCTGGGATCCAGTGACAGAACGCATCGAATGGTTCAAAGCTGTGCCGGGGAGGTTTGAACTGGACATTAGGAAGCATTTCTTTACTGGGAGGGTGGTCAAACACTGGAACAGGCTTCTAGAGAGGTGGTCAATGCCCCCAGCCTGTCAGTGTTTAAGAGGCATTTGGACAATGCCCTGCACAACACGCTTTAACTTTTGGTCAGCCCTGAATTGGTCAGGCAGTTGGACTGGATGATCATTGTAGGTCCCTTCCAACTGGAATTATTCTATCCTGTTCTATTCTAAGTGTGTAGTTCTTTCAAAATACTTTGATGGCTTTGTTCTCACTCGAACTCAAGAAGTAAAATTTCTCCCAATCTTATACACCTTCCTTATCGAAGATCCAATTTTCTTCATTAACACCAGCTGGTGTGACACATGCTACTGTGGCATGTTGATGGCATGGTCATATGACAGGATGAGGACATCATGATGACAGCCTCGTTCAGCTGGGATTTTCTTCAGCTCACTTCACCACTGGGCTTTCTCAACGGTTTGGACAGTGTTTTTTTCAGACAATGGGTTGCTCACTGTTTGTCATGTCTTTCACTGTTTGTTATTCGTGCTGCATGACTTTTAAGTCACAAGCTGTTGAGTTTTTCTGTTTCTTGTTTGTCAGCCACTGTGAATTCTGTCTTTATTTGCTAACAAGACACAGTCAGAGTGAACTTTTAGATAATTAATTTTGGCACAAATACTTATTTAAAATAGTGGGATCTGAGGAAAGTATCAAGTTAATTAAAAGTAGGGATCAGAGTAATAGTGCACATTTTTTAATTGAATACACAAAGATAATTATACTCAATTATACAAATAATTATACTTTTATCACTTCACAAGAAAGGTCAGTCTCATTATGCATAGGAGCAATTGGCCTAAGATCACCCAGAAGGCAAGGAGTAAAGCAAAGACAAGACCCCACAGGTGATGTCATCATGCCATTCTTGCTAAGCCACACTGCCAGGAAAATGTAAACACCTGTGATAACTCAGAACAGACTGAAACCCTTTAGCTCAACTTATGTGTAAGACAGACAGAAAGGTAGATGCAGAGGAGTCTGGGTTCTCATTTAGTGTGGGTACAACTGATCATCTCTAGGAGGTTTATTTCCAGCTAGGCTAAGAGGAGTTCTGACTCTGAGCTACAACGCCTGATCCTGACTCGTTGCATCTTTTTCTCTAGCAATTTTACACAGCTTCCTCACCTAGCAGGAACAAAGGAGAATCTGCATCTGGCACAGCAAGTCCAAGCTGAGTGGAAGGAGTTTGGTTTGGATTCTGTTCAGTTGGTTCATTATGATGTCTTGCTATCTTACCCTGATGACACTAAGCCCAACTACATCTCAATAATTGATGAGCTTGGAAATGAGGTACAGAAAACACCAATTTTTGCAACCAGGGAACAAAATCACCTTCATACAGCTGGGAAGACTGGGAGGGAAAGCTATTGTCTGCTCTGTTAATGGTGTTGGGCCTGATCCAAAGAGCACAGAAATTGGGGGTTCCAGTTTGCTTTTGTATTTTGTATCTTTGTTTTGTAAAGTATGTGCTAGGAACACTAATAATTAGCTTGATCCATATAGTATGCTGACATACATGGATTAAAGGAGAAATATGTAAGAGAATTACTTTATGTAATTCAATTGTTTTTAAATTATTGTGTTATGTAGAAACAGGAAAGCATCCGTGGTCAACATCATTATTTGCATAGATTCATTATACAATGTCAGTGATTGTGCTAAATTCATTTTCTTGAAGATTAGAGTTTAGGCCTCAAGATGTACTATCACAAGTAACACCAGTTCATTACAGAGCAGCTCTAGTGCTTGTAGAAGCTCCAAGGAGGAGCAGAATGCAAGAATTTTTTACCATTATGCTCTAGCCTCCTCTTACGTGCTGTACTGAGACCACCTTAAGGGACCTTGTGTTCATTTAAGCAGGATTTTGTGTGAAAAGCGGGGATGGGATTTGTAAGATCACACATTGAACTGAAAAGGATGATCAGTGCTTGCTAAAGTTTTGGCCACTCCTCATGCAGAGTTCTAAAACTAGAGTCTTTTAAACTGCAAATGCATGTGGAATGTGCCTGAATAGAGACTACTTCTTTTCCATATTGCCTGGTTTACTTTTTTCTTTTCTTCTTTCCCACTAGATTTTCAACACATCATTATCTGAGCCTCCTCCTCCAGGATATGAGGCTGTTAGAGATGTGGTGCCACCCTACAGTGCGTTTTCAGCCCAAGGAATGCCTGAGGTAACATAGTAGAATAGTAAAAGAAATGGAAGTAGAAATGGAAACAGAAATAGAAGTAGGAACAGAAGTAGAAATAGAGACAGAAATAGAAATAATAGAAAAATGGAATACCATAGCGTAGTGTACCGTAGCACAGAATAGCATAGAGTAATACAGAATAATGTGAAATTCCTGACTGTTAGACCTTAGTTCAAAACATGACATATCACCAGTAGGAAAGATGTCTTAGCTTTGATGTTCTTGGGAGTTTTGCGATGGAGTGATGTTCGGACTGAGCAATCATACAAATAGGTTTAATTTTTTTCTCTAGTTTGAGTCAGAACTGGATTTTATTTTTACCTTAAAAAATAGAATAGTAATTTTTTTATATTCTCAGCTGCTATAAGCATCTCCAGATATTTCTGTGACTATGCACCATTGTTTCTCATTTTGGTGAACAAATAAGACTGTTACATTCATGTAGCCAAATGAACAATCCAATTTTCAAAACACTGCTTTCCCAAGGCTCACACTGACAGGTATAAAAAAATGTTTTTAAAAATACATTAGCAGCAAACGGAGGGCTAAGGATAATCTCCATCCTTTATTAGATGTGGTGGGAAACATAGCGACAAAGGTTAAAGAAAAGGCTGAGGTACTTAATGCCTTCTTTGCCTCAGTCTTTAATAGTAAGACCAGTTTTTCTCTGGGTACTCATCCCCCTGAGCTGGAAGACAAGGTTGGGGAGCAGAATGAAGCCCCCATAATCCAAGGGGAAATAGTCAGGGACCTGCTACACCACTTGGACACACACAGGTCTATGGGGCTGGGTGGGATCCACCCAAGAGTACTGAGGGTGCTGGTGGAAGTGCTCACCAAGCCACTTTCCATCATTTATCAGCAGCCCTGGCTGACCGGAGGAGGTCCCAGTTGACTGGAGGTTAGCAAATGTGTCGCCCATCTGCAAGAAGGGCTGGAAGGAGGATACAGGGAACTACAGGGCTGTCAGCCTGACCTCAGTGCTGGGGAAGGTTATGGAGCAGATCATCTTGAGTTCCATCACATGGCACATACAGGACAACCAGGTGATCAGGCCCAGTCAGCATGGGTTTATGAAAGGCAGGTCCTGCTTGACTGACCTGATCTCCTTCTGTGACAAGGTGACCCACTTAGTGGATGAGGGAAAGGCTGTGGATGTTGTCTACTTGGACTTTAGTAAAGCCTTTGACACTATTTCCCACAGCATTCTCCTGCGTAAACTGGCTGCTCGTGGCTTGGACTGGCGTACTCTTCGCTGGGTAAAAACTGGCTGGATGGCCATGCCCAAAGAGTGATGGTGAATGGAGTTAAATTGATGATCTTAAAGGTCTTTTCCAACCTAAACGATTCTGTGATTCTGTGATAACTGCACAGTGTACAGTATGCTTGGAAATGGCTTTTGCTGGCATTTCTAACTGGCAGTAAAAAAAGTGTTGCTGTGATCTGAGCTTAATATTAATCTCTTCTATCTTGTTGTACAGATGGTACCAGCTGATGAGCTTTCTTTTATAAAGCTGGCCTGTGTAACAGGAGTTTTCTATCCTATGATCATTAGTGGTTTCAATTAATTTTTTGTAAGATTTGAAAAGTTTTTGTTGTTCTCAGTACCTTTCCTGTCTGTACATAGAATAATTTAGGTTGGCAGGGCCTTCTGGTCCGATTTCTGCTTTAAATTTGGATCAGACTTTGAAACCTGCTAACAATGCTTTTACTTGCACAGCCCCATGTTAGTCATGTACTTTCTGAAGTTTGTTAATAAGCTGTGCAAGTCCAGAAAACAAAACGTATTCTGTATTCATTTGCCACAGACACTGAAAGGAAGCTGGAGAAGCAGGCAGATAGTCTGTATGTTAGGTTATGAGGGCTTTGAGCGTTTCAAGAATTCAGTGGGAATTTTGGAACGTAACGTAAGGTGAAACTCATGGGTTCTGACTTTGTATCATAATGTAATATCCCCAAAGAAAGACAGAATAACCTCACTGCTTTATTTTGTTTGTGGAGAGCTACAGGAAGTCGTGGGATATGGGAAATAATAAAAACAAGTTTCAGAAGCTGCACCTTCCTTCTTTAGAAAAATGATTTTATTTTAATGAAATATAAGATCTTTGTTTCTGAAAAAAACAATACCTAAAGCACAGATTGTCTTTTCAAAATGTGATGCTTATGTTCACCTTATTACATAAGAGTTTGAAAAAAGCTCCAGGTAGCTAGCTAGTGCTGGTAGCAATAATATTCTCCAGTGAGCAGTTGTCTGCACCTGTACTGCAAACACCACAGGAGGCAGCATGTGTATAGCTCAGCAGTGGCAATACTTAGTGGGTTCAGGGCTCTTCTGAGTTCTTTCAGGCCTGTTTATGTATTTTATGTTAAAAACCATTCTATTAAAAAACAGAACTAAGCTGTGGAGAGAGATATTTGGAACTTGCCAAGTGCAATCATCGGTCATAGGTTCTCTTTCTTCTTATTAATTTGGCGAATGATTCCTGCATAAAGCTCCAAGTTCAATGAAGGGAGAAGGCTGTAAAGTACCTGCATCCCAGGCTAACTGTAGTCTCATGAGTAGGCCACCTTCCTGGAAAGTGGGAGAAAAGGTCAGAGTTCATACTGAGAGAGGCCAGGAATGCAGCTCACGCATTTTCTGGGTGAGTGCTATAATCAAGGAGTTGTGGAAATACAGTTCAGTGCTACTAGGACTATTTCTTTTTCTTGCAGCTCATTTTTCAAAAATAAGTGGCAATGACTGTGTTTTGAAGGTTAAATACTGTGAGAGTGGGATAGGAGCTACTTGCCTGCTAGAGTGAGACCCTGCAGAGATTTAAAAGTAGTTCCCACTCGTTTCAGGTTCTCAGTAGATGGAAGATGGAATATATCCTGGTCTGTCATACAGATTGTCAGAAAATGTATGTTTCTTCTGTGTGGTGTATTTTAACTAATTCACAATAAACAGTTGGATGAAAAAAGTTAAGTTTGGAGCAGAAATTTCTTTTAACAGAAATATTTAGCAGAAAGCAGACAAAGCAGCGAAGTCACATTCTGTCAGTCAGTAGCAGTAGTTTGGAACTGTAGCATCATAAATAATGGTAAAATTCTGCTCTTCACTTCCTTTTTAAGTGACTGCAAAAGTACTCCCATCTAGTTAATCATGGTCACAAGTAAGAGGTGTGCTTGAGATCTCTAACTATGCTAAAAGAGCCCAGGCAAGACATTTTATGAGTCCACACTACATTCTCAAAGCTTGAATTTTGTAATAGTTCTATAAACATGAGGGATTTCATCACATCACTAGGAAGTTATGATACAAAGCTGTCACAATGCTCTCAGGAGAAATTTATGACATCAATGTAGTTCTTAGTCCTGTTAATGAGAGTTAAAGATGAAGAGTTTTCAGAGATGCTAAAAGAATTTAATTAAGGAAGCCTGATTTACTATGCAATATATCGAATATTGCCAGAATTTTCAAATAAGTACCTTTAATGTAGTTTCAGAAATCTAGAGATTGAATAAATATGAATTACTCTACAATGCCAGGAAAAATGCTCTGAATACAGATTATATACGTTATATCAGATATAATTATGAGAGCTTCTTCTAAAGATCAGAACTATTCTTTTCTTTACGTGATGGCATCTACTTGATCAAACACATTATTTAAAAAAAACCTGTAAAGTGTGAACAGATTTTCACCATAAAATGTTACTTTCATGTTAACTTATTTTGCACTTCATTGTAGAACGAGGGTCCTGAATGTGAGAACGCCACGAGTTGCTATTAATTGTTGTAATTGCAGCTCTGCAATTATGTAAGCCAAACTATTGAAATCAACATTTTTGTATTTGTCATAAAAAATACAATAGCCTATAAATGTAGGTATTCTGTACAAGATATTCTAAAGAAATTATGTTAAAATGGAGGACCAAATTCCCCTTTTGCTTAATCTAAATAGACTGGAAGAACTGCCTTTACTTCAGTAGAATTACACTTGATTTTACTGAGAGGGAAAACTACTCCATAAATTCAGAAAAGACTTCCCAAGAATAATCCTTGTGTTCATGAATTATTTTCTGAACAGAAAGGACCAGAATCTTACTAGGTGTAAAACTGTTTGCCTTGTTTAAATACAGCCCCCTTTATTTAATTAATTTATCCTGAGTTCATTTTGCTTAATTTAAGAAGAAAGTGCAACTTGAGCAGATCACTGATGAAACCAGTACAGTCAAAATGATTGTACCACAGTCTTATCAGGACGTACTGTGTGCTGTTACATGAGACCACCTGAATGTCTACTCAGTGATTTTTTTCAGTATAAGAGATTTAAGTTTATACCTTTTTGATATTAAATTGAAGATCTCTCTGGAGGTGTCTGGTAATATGGAGAAATGCATTAAGGAAGAGTTTCCTGTCACCTAATTTTTGTTACCTGAAATTGTAAGCATCTTCCCTAAATCAGTCTTTCAGGCTTTTTATAGGCATTTGTTCTAAAACTGTCTTGATGTATAGTCAGTGAGAGGTATATCCAGCGAGCAATTTATTCTGTCCTAACACAGGTATTTAAAAGAGATTTGGGGTGAATTCTCCTGGAAAGGGTGAGTTCTTGGAGAACTTCCCAGCTCTTCACTGGTTATGGTGTGCACTGCAGAACCTTCTTAGACAATGCACACAACTTTAAGGTAGCTGACATTAAGGAAGATGAATCGCACACCAAGTATGGTTTCCTAGGTTCTCTTGCTAGATGATATCCTCCTTTTGACATGCTCATTGACATTCTTGTTTCAAATTCTACCTCTTTCTATCAGGGTGAGTTAGTGTATGTGAATTATGGCCGCACCGAGGACTTCTTTAAGCTAGAACGTGAAATGGGAATTAACTGTACTGGAAAGATTGTTATTGCCAGATACGGGAAGATCTTCAGAGGAAATAAGGTAATGCCTCTGTATAAAAATGTTACTTGTGCTGTCCTTCAGTTGATTTCAAGAGACTGAAACACTTACCTGAAGTGTTCTGGAGATTTTAGTGTAACTGAGTTTTCATAGAGCTGTATTCAAAGGTGGTTCTTGAGTAGAAGACATAAAATATTTGATATGTATATAATAAATCTATAGAATAAAAGTAAAGAAGTTGGAAAATGTTAAGTATTTTTATATTCATTTGCATACTATAAATTGTTCCAAAATATTACTAACATTCTTGGGCAATACACTCTTAACTCTGAACTAGGCTGTTCTTCCTTATTCATTCAGCTGCGCTTTAAGAAACCTATATTGTGTTTCTTTATAATGGTTTCTGTACACCAGGCAGAGGCTATAACTATGTGGAGGTTATTTTAAATTCTATATTTGTTTATTCAATATCCCTATCATATAAATATTTTTAAACTACAGATTTCTGCAGATTTCCATGGCCTGACAGGAAAGAACATATTCATGTGCATACGTCACGAACACCCTATAGTTATTTCTTCAAGAGGGATGTAAGAAGAGAGTCTATTTTAAGTGTGTTTGGCTCTTGTACAAAAATTAGTTTGACCCTAATGTGGGCACGACTGTAATTTGTATTTGTCAGTTACTTAACAGTATCAAACACTGAATCTCTTCTCTGGAATGCCAACTCTTATTATATGCTGTTGACTAAACTTCTCTGAGCTTTTACATGGGTAACTCACTGGTTTACGTACATACCATTTTCACCAGTGTAAAGTGACATGTAACTCATATTCTGGGTCAGATAATATTATCACTAAATTGTTTATCACTCTTAAAGTTACTATCTGAATGGAAAAGACTTAAAAATTGAAGAAGATATTGCTGTCTAGGAATGTTTTCTTAAAATGAAATAGAAACACCTCAGAGTTACTAATATCTAGAGGGGTAGTTGTCCTGTGGTTTGGAAATTACATGCCCTCATTGACACAAAGGGATGATATGTTCATTCTTACTGGTAGTATTTCTAATGACTCTTTATATACTAAAGAATTTGATAGCTTGTATAAAATCTGCAGAACTGTACTGTAATTTTCTGACTTCCTAATGGTGTGCAAAGAATAGGATAAAGGATGAAGGCAAGTAATGTATTTCCTAAAAAAAGCTATGGTATTTCTGAATTAAAATACCCAAATATAAAACTGTTGAGGATTAGTTGTCACTCAGTCACTATACATCACTGTCATATCTAATAGCAAAACAGATTGAGATGTCAGAATGACGTATATTTTCTCTCTCTCACTCTCTACCGACCAGTAGTATACAATAATAAGGTCACATGAGAACACTTTTTTAAATCAAACCAGCATGCAGGTCAGTCTTTCTGCTGTAATAAGCCTAAGTTACACACTCTTTGGAGTTAGGCTTGTTCACAGCCAAAGACAGTTTCAGGCTCTCCCATAATAATCTTCCTGTGTAGTCTGAACCCTGAGATTTGTTCAGGAGATCATTTAGGTAAATAAGGTAAATACATGGCTAACGGAAAGATAAGGTTGTATCAATGTGATACAGTTTTTTCCATCCATTATGTGCACATTTCAATAGTCAGTTGATTGTATTGATCTGGATGACAGAATACAAATTCAGTTTATGTGGTAATACTGTGAAGGATGTTTTCTGTGTCACTGCAGTTATCGGCTAACTAAAAATCAAAGCAGCAGCAAACCTCTGATGGAGCTTGATATCTGCATATTTATTTTCAGGAAATTTTATGATATGAGACAGTTATGGTCACTTTACTTAGCCCAAGCACTGTAAAAGGCCCTGAGGAATAATCACTGTAATTTACAGAACTTTCTTTTGCCCCTTGAACTCTGGTGTCAAGCTGTAAAGGACTGGATAAGGACCAGAGATGTGTTTTACAGGTGAAGAATGCTGAATTGGCAGGTGCCAAGGGAGTTATTCTGTACTCTGACCCTGCTGACTACTGTGCTGCAGGAGTAGATCCCTATCCAAATGGCTGGAATCTTCCAGGTGGAGGAGCCCAGCGTGGAAATGTATTAAACCTGAATGGGGCAGGGGATCCTCTGACACCAGGTTATCCTGCAAAAGGTGAGTGACAGTAGAGAAGTCATGCTCTGAGGGTCTGGGTTCAGGAAAGGTGGGAGAAGGTAATGGGGATGTTCTTTCCCTTGGAACAAAACACATTTTTTTCTTGGTCTTTCTGTTGCTCAGAAGAGGCAGCTTTGGGCTTCAAGTTAGTATGCCGCTTCTGTAAATGGTGCATGAGAGAAAGTGAGGGGATGTTAAGGGAGCCACACACTGCAGTGCTGGGCTACTTAACTTCACAGACATATCCAAGTTAGCCCAGAGATCATGACACAAGTATTCACAGCTGAAACCCTAGTCTTTTCTTTCTGCTTCTCATCAGTAAGTCAGCAAGGAGCCAGCCTGCACAGGTCACAGGCGTCTTTGCTTTTGCAGTTCTCCTTTCTGCAGGATTTGGGCTGCTTTCCCTCCACAAGAGCCCCTACTGGCAATGCTGAGATCTTTCATGCTGCAGCTGAGGCTTCTGAGAAGATGACCATTCCCCACTGGTTCATCACCTTCACCTCATGCTTCCTCAGCTGCTTGTTTGAGCTCTGCCTAAGCTTTTTCATTTAATACCTAACCCAGATCATTTTTGACTGAAATGAATTAAGAACCATTTATGCCAGCACTTGAGCCAACATATCTGAGGGAGGCAGTCACGTCAAGAAGAGTAGTCCCTAAGTGATGGGGGAAATTGCCTCTAGCCAGCACAACTTGAGCTGAAAGAGGATACATGTTCACAACAGCAGCATGGCAGGAGAAGAACATGAGGAAGATTTCTGATTCCTCATGCTAGAGTCAGTGATCTCATAGATGAATCATAGATGAATTACTGTCTGCTTCCCTCAACAAGGGTCCCTGTGCATGTTGTGCTAAGGAGGAGACTATTCTTTTCCATACCTGCTGGCTTGCAAACCTCAAATTTTGTCCACATTGTGAAAACTAAGATTCTCATTTGTTGAAAAATCATTATTTGTATTTGAGCTTTGTCAGAGCAAAACCTGTACTTCATTTTGTTGATGAAAACAGCAAAACAGAATATCCAGTGTATAAGATTTTATCTGCATCTCTTATCAACTGCAAAATTTTTCTAGTTCCCAGATGAATGTTCCAAGCATTAAACTGCGGACTCCCTCTTTGCTCTTGTTCTTTATCTGTGGCTTAGTCTGAAGTTCTTTCCCATGGAGAGAAATATTTCTATCTAAAAGCATTTCAACACAAAAAAATAACAAATAATTTTAAAATTTCCAGCCAGTCTAAATGCATGACTGCAGACACTATGGGAGAACATTTGTTAGCGTCTCTCTGAAAACATTTTGATAAAGCATAAAGAATGAAATCACTGAAGAAATGTTAGCCTGACTTCGAGGAAAGTGAAATGGTTTTCCCTGACTCCAGTGTTAGGACTGTGCTATGAATTGTACAGATTCCTTCTGAGAGTTGTAAATATGAAAATAACTGTCTTTTGCTTTCAGAATACACCTACCGATTAGACAAAGCCAATGGTGTGGGTCTCCCAAAAATTCCAGTCCATCCCATTGGCTACCATGATGCTGAGTCATTACTGCGGTAAGTGTATGGGAGACATGACAAATTTTAAGCAGACTGTTTTTTGAAAGTTATGAGAGTGTTTGAAAAGAAAGGGAAAAGACTTTTACACAGTGCTTCTACAGTAGCTGTTGAAATAATATATATTTGTTTGTCATTAGGTTCTCTGTAGGAGGTAAACATGTTATCTATTGCTACATATCAGATATGTGCAGAGTGATCTGGAAAGGATCAGTTGTAATATACCATGGTCAGTCAAGTATACTGAAGTTATAAAGTGCCCCTCAGTTTGAATAAAGGCAAACATTTTTGAGGATGGCATGATACCTGTCTTCTGAAAAAGACCACAAATGAAGTCATTCATTTCTCCAGGGAAATACTTGCCATGCATGTTTGATGGGACGGTATCTATACTGTCCTCTGTTTAATGAAGGTGTGTGCTTTCTCTCATCAGGTGTATAGTGTTGCATAAATATGAAGTGATGCTAGTGAATTAATATAAGGACACTGAGGAAACTCTGGAGTATTATAGGGGATTTAATAGACATCTGCGTGTGTGCTTATTAAACATGCGAGTGACACGAAGACAGGCTACCAGCTTGCCAGAGGACAGCATTAAAATTTGTAATTATCTTAACAAACCAAATAAATTCTCTGAAAAAACTAAGTTGTGATTGAGTTGGCAAGTGTATCATTCCCCTAAAAATGTAGTGGTAATCTGCATGAACTGTAGAGATACAGAGCAGGAAATGCCAGGGTTGACAACAGTACCAGGGATTAGTGTTTAGGGCAGTAAGTGAACATAATCTTGGGTGTGTATTTGTATAGGAATTTTACATCTAAATCACACAAGCAATCATTCTGCTCTGTCTGATGCCTCTGTTTGAATACTGAGTCAAAAAACCAATTCTATCTTGGTTCTCTATGCAGATTTCCTCTGAGGTATTGAAGCATTTATTTTCATATAAATGTTACAAAATTTTACTGTCTTTGATCTTTTTCCATACCTGATGTTCATTAATGCTGTTCTAGTGTTTTTCCTGTTTCCTCCCAAACTGTTATGGACTAATATATCTCCAAACTGTCTTTTCTTTAAAACTTTACAGTCATCACTGTTATGAGGATAACTGCTAATAATGATAAAGGTATAGGTTAAAAAAAAAATCTCTTTTTTCCACTGCCAACTAGTAATGGTAGAGCAGATTAATATGTGTAAATATGATGTAGCTAGATATTTCTTTTCAATAAGTTGTAAGTAATTATAGAGCTTGGTTTTAATAATTATGAATGAAATCTAAATCCTCTAAAAATACTCAGTCCTTGTTTTCACTTTTGTCTTGAGGATTCGTAACTTCTAGTTATTCCTGCTATCGTATTCTTACAAAAAAAATTTACTGAAGTGTTCCGTGGAATAAAGCTTGACTGAAATATGCATTTACAGTAAAGGACATGCATTCATTTACAGTAAATATATTTTGCCTATTAAGAGCTAGAACATCCAGCATACTTTTAAATATTTTTTTATGTTTCTCACAAGTTCATGTAAAAAATATAAATCCTTTAGAATAGGTGAGTAAGTATGGGTAATTGTGATCCACTGAATTACTGCATTTCCAGTTGTGTTAACTAGGAAAAAACATCTCACCTTTCACAACAGAACGAGAAAAGGTGACTTGGACAGATGATGTTTCTCCGATTTTAGACATCTCTGAAACACATGAATTCTGTCTATGCCACCAGATTAAACTGTGTCCAGGGAGAGGCACTGGAAGACACCTGCCCATGCTGTTAAACTGTTAAAATGGTCCAAGTTACTCTCTGCTAATTCAAACGCAAATGCAGTTCAAGGCAGTCAAAAGTTCCAGGGACCATAAGCAAGAGGTGGTTTGTATGCAAAACCTTTGGAGGCCAACACTGTATTCCAGGATAGCAGTAGGCCATTCCAAGCTGATCTCAATGCCCAGGACTATTCCTCTATGTTAATTTACTAGTATTAATTTAGCTAAAGAGACAGATTATTCTCCTGTGGAAGCTTGTGGTATAAGTTGTCTAAGACAAAGACCGTAATTGTGGTCTGTGTGTTCATGGAACCTAACAAAGTTTGGTTCCTGGTTCCTCATTTATGTTTAGTCCTATTGTAAGATGTCTGTAACTAATAATGATAATTTTTTTTTTTCATAATAGTAATATGGGAGGATATGCACCACCGCATAGTAGCTGGAAAGGAAATTTGAATGTATCTTACAACGTTGGTCCTGGTTTCACAACAAATTATTCTACAAGGTCAGTTTTGCTTCATAAGGAAAGTGTGCTTGGGATCAGAGAAAAACAGGTAGAGCAATAGAATTTGACCAAAGGTAGAGTAGTTGGGGTTATTCGTATCATTCCTTTGATCATGACCATTTCCTGTGCTGAAACGTACTCAGTGCAAAGCTTCAGTAGATTTACATCTTGATTGGATGGATATGACTGCATTACTCTAGTTGTCAGCTAGTCTTGAACCAGTTTCATTTGAAAAGCCTTTGACAAACTATTTGATGAGACAAATTATTTTCTTGAGAACTGCCATTTGTTTGTTGTCTGTTTTTAAATTCATGTGGGTCCAGCTTCTGGTCTTACCTATCGCCTTATATAAAACAGTATTAACCTATAAGTCAAGTTTTCCAGAAAAAAAGCTTTAACTACAATGTCATTTTTATTGCTTCAGATCATTTTTAAACTGATTTAGTAATTACAGTTTAGGACTAAAGTCCAGGTGTTTCAATATTGGCAGAGCTATTGTACTGAATTCATATGAACCATTTGACCTTTTCTCTATGTCTCAGTCATGCCACATGAAAAATATTTTCTGAAAAATATATAGACAACCCTTGAGGATGAGTTGTTGCTCTCCAGCTGTGTTGTAGATAAACAAAGTCTCTTGATGCAGCTCAGATTGTCTGATTTTCTGCTGTCTGAGGTGCCACATCAGTATTGACCGTGCTGGAGTCAGTTCTGATTTACACCAACTTCTAGATGATTAGAACTATTTACTTTTTTAACACTAGATGGTTTTCATTTTTCTTTCACTCTTCCAAATTTAAAAACTAGCTGCTAGCAAAATATCTTTGAATTAGGAGTTCTGAGCTTGTTATCCATATAAATCTTATTGACATCAATAACAGGACATAGCTTTCAAGGGCTAAATGCTATTCTCAGCTGCAAAAGTATAAATCCAGAAAAAACTACAGTGAAATCTTTTCAGATTTACTTTGGTTTAATGAGGGGTAAATTTGGCCAAAATGCTTTCCTTACAATTTATATTGTACACTTTTGAGAGGTGTCATGATGCTTTATTATCTAATCTGGTGGATTTTCTCTTTGGATTTTCTTCCCATTATGCTAGAAAGGTGAAAATGCACATTCATACCACCAATGAAGTAAGAAGGATTTACAATGTGATTGGTACCATCAGAGGCACAGTGGAACCAGGTAAAGTCATTTATCTTCTGTGTAATGTGAGCATGCAGTGACCTCTACATGCACTTCATAGTTACAAGGGGGAAATGAGGAATATAGTTTTCTCTGAAATATTGCACTACATGATCATTGGTGTTGAAATATTTATTGCACCAGCTTTCATATGGTTCAGGGTATGTCAGCACTTTCACTGTAAATAATAATTTTCTTCATGACCAAGACAGAAATATTTGTCTTTAGACAAGTAACTTTGCAATTGAAAGAATATTCTTAAGTGGATATTCTTCCCTATTAACACGGAAATGGATTTTGCATTCCATTTGAAGACATCATATCCACCACTATTGACTTTTTGTCTGTCTTACAGTCTCTTGTAACCAGTGTGATTTTACATTCTCAAAACACAGATATGTAGACATCCCTAGGATGATGATAATATCATTTAACTTGTAAGTGCGGCAGTTCCCTGTTGCCTGAAACACAAGTGTTAACCGTATTATAGTAGCACAGAGATGTAGTCTGACTTTGATCTTATTAATCACGTCTCTGTCATGATTTGGACAACCCTTTTTATGATTGACTATATATATATTCAGAAAAATACTGCATTCAGCACACCTTACTGTTGTGAGTTGGTGTACTGTACAAATACAATTAGTGGATCAGCTTTACCATGATACACACTATTGTAATATATGGAAAGATGCTTCTATCTTTTGAGGAAAGCTGCAGTATTTCTAGTAATAGAACTAACATTATGGAATTTAACAGGTTTTAAATCTTACGGGATCAAGTTGCTATGTTTGACAAATTCTTTAGCATTGGCTGAAAATGCAGAAAAATGTCTTTGGAGAAAATGTCTTTTGCCTTTCTGTCATGTATATTATAAACTATTAAGCTTTGTTGCCTGATATCTACATAGAAAATTAGAAATTACTTCCAGTTAACATCTCTATGTCAGGAAAGAAGTTTTTCTAAGTAAACCCCCATAATTAATTTCTCTAGACAGATACGTCATCCTGGGAGGCCACCGCGACTCATGGGTATTTGGTGGCATTGATCCTCAGAGTGGGGCAGCTGTGGTTCACGAGATTGTGAGGAGCTTTGGAAAACTGAAAAGGAAAGGTAATGAAGTGAAAAAATAAAGCATACCAAAATCACTGCTTTCAGCAGTGCCCATTGATTTCTCTGGGATTTAAGCATATGCCTAAAATTAAACGTGTATCACTGATCTCTCAAATAAGCACACTGCTCTGCAGCTGTTAACTGGTTCCAGTTACAACCTTGGTATAAGTGAGATACTTTTACTCTAGAGAAAGTACACATAAAGGAAAACAAAACAGAAAATGGGGGATACTGAAATAAACATGAGATTTAGGTACAATTGATTACTGTGTATTTGAGTCTGGTCAGACTGGATGTTTCAATAGTCCTATAAAATTGATATAGTGGTGGACTGATCAAGGCTTCATCAGGGAAACATTGAGAGCCTTCTCAGCACTTGACTGTAGTTTGGAGACAGACTCAAAAATAAACAAAACATGTATGTGTAATGCAGAGAATGAGCTGTGCAAACATAGTAGGAGGTAATGGTTAAAAATACCTCATGCCTAGTTACATTAAAATAGGAACAAATGTCAACTGTACCAAGGTTCTGCTGCTGTCAGAGCAAATGCTATCTCCCTATCTAACATCCCATGGAAAGAAGCTCTGACATAGCTCAAATACTGTGCTAGAGGAGCTTTCTTTACCTGCCCATTACACTATAAACTTATTGACATTTAGTTTTCTTTCCATTCCCCCCCTGTTACTGGATATCAGGGGAAACTGTCTTTAGAATGCAAGCTGAAAAATAGAAAGGTAATAAAGAAAGGGAGCAAAAGATTAAAAGGCTCTAGTAGCCTCAAAGAAAACTTTGGGCAGAGATACAGAGGCAGGGCAATAGAGCCTGTTCCATTTGGCCTGGGTTTAAATTGAATGCAGAACTTCAAGTGAAAGATCTTTGTTGTGAAGGTGATCTGTCAAAGTTACGGGGAATTCCTTAGGTTTTGAACTCTGGCATTTGGGAAACAGGTCAAAGAAATTCAGTAATAGATATGAAAACATGCCAAACACTTTTCTGTCAAAGTGGACATTGGTATACAATGTGTACTAAACTGAACAGAGCAAAAACAGTAGAAAAGCTTTCTTTCAAGAATTTGTGCACAAGCACATTATTTTTCCTCGTTCAGAGTTGTAAATTTTAGAATTTTTTCTTGCAATTAAACATGAGAGAAGAAAAAGAATACATTATTTGGCACAATGTTGAAGTAGAAGTGAGATTGCTACAAAATTAGCAAACCATTATTAGATTAGATTAGTGAAGAAGTTGGTGTTAAAGTTTCTTAAACACACCTCTTTCCTCACAGATCAGGGTAAAAGATGAGCCCCCCAAAATGACATTTGTTTTCACGTTAGTTACCATGTAACAAGCAGTCTTTATTTCTGTAATACAATTTTCATGGTCTTTTATTGCAGGATGGAGGCCAAGGAGAACAGTGATATTTGCAAGCTGGGATGCAGAGGAATTTGGCTTGTTAGGATCGACAGAGTGGGCTGAGGTAAAGCAACAGTGTTCAAAGAGAAATTTGCACAGTGGCAGATCTTTGAGATATCTGTACTGGAAAGCAACGCTTCTTCCCCCCCTCCCTCTCCCTTACACGCCCACTCACAGTCTCTCACACAGCCACATACCTGAGCTACCAAGACCATATGGCTCCTTGCAGTATATGATGTCTTTCCCTAAATGAGCTGTTACTTCTGTGGATGGGAAAATAGTTCTGAGGAAAAAAATGTTCATCAGCATTTTCTTCCTCTTTTCCTCTTCATAGGAAAATGCCAAAGTATTGCAAGCACGGGGAGTGGCTTATATCAATGCAGATTCCTCCATTGAAGGTACATAGTTTTCACTTGTGTTTTACAGGAGTAGTGATGGTATATACAGATGACTGGAAGGCATTTTGGCTTGGTGATCCATAAAAGTTTCAATGTGATAATTTTGTTGCATTAGTTCAGGAGTGAATATCTGAGGAAACTCTGACCCAGAATCATAAAGTATCCTTCAGATATTCCTGTTGCTTCAGGGAAGAAGTCCATTACAGTAGCTACACTATTTGGGAAGTCATGAGGAGGGATCAGAACTGTTGTGTCCCTGTCAGCAGTTCTATGGCAACTCTAGAGTCAGCTTCTCCTCTTATAACGTGTGTAATAAACCTAGGGACATAAGAAAAGCTCTTAAGGGTTGCTTCAAAAGCTGAGCTGTAATTCATCCTAACGAATACAAATGCACTGACAAGATCACAGGAGAACTCTTCTACAGGGAGAATCAGCTTGTTTCTTGTAGAGAGTGTAGCTCACTAGTCCCTTTCTTATTAACAAATAGTGGCATGAGGTTTCAGCTGAGTAGAACTCACTTCTTCAAATAAATAGTTTTTCCTGTTTTTCAGGAAACTACACACTACGAGTGGATTGCACACCACTGATGTACAGACTGGTGTACAGTCTGACTAAGAAGGTAATATCACTTCAAAGATTCAGTCAGCATGTTCAGTGCTCACTTACTGGATTGGGCTCTGTGTATAAAATATGATATCAGATGTTTATTTCTTTTCTGACTGCAGTACCCCTTTTAAGTCAATAGCTAAGTAACTGGAGCTTTTTCCAGGAGTAGCAAAGGGATTTCAAGCTTACACCTTTAAATTATTAGCTATTCAGGATTAGGGGATTTTTTCACTCCTCCTATGAAAGTATTACTTCTAAGAACAAAAGAATAAAAAAATGCTATGAACCACAGGACAGAAACAAGCACAAACCTGGCTGCCCAGTCCAACTACTAGAGTGCCCATGGTAGTGGGAGACTCGAACTCCCTTTAGGCAGTGGAAGAAATCAGGCTTGCTACAGTGTTGGTGTTATCATATCATATCATTGAATGGTTTGGTTGGAAGGGACCTCAAAGATCATCTAGTCCCATGGGCAGGGACACCTTCCACTAGACCAGGTAGCTCAAAGCCCCATCCAACCTGGCCTTTTAACACTTCCAGGGGGAGGGGGCATCCACAGCTTCTCTGGGCAACCTGTGCCAGTGCCTCACCACACTCATGGTGAAGAATTTCTTCCTAATATCTAATCTAAATCTTGTGATGTGACATGATATGACAGGTTTGGTCAATGTGCTCAGCTTCAGTGTACCATGTTAGATATTCATTGGCTCTGCCGATGATGCGCTCTCACGTATTTGTGTGGCACACAAAATTAAAAGGTAGGGACCTTTCTCAGCAAACAGTCTCACCATTTCAGATGTAAGATGTTCCTTGCTTTGAGAGTGGGTATTAGAAGCTGGCTCTAAGAGCAGGTTTTTTTTCTGTTCATTTGTATTAAAGCATGAATATTTAATTAGTCTCCTTTTTGTGTGTTTTATATACATTTATATAATGTACATTCCACTACTGTATATATTCTGTGAATCTACTATATCTGTCTTCATCTGCTGTATACATTCAGTCATCTGTCTTTTTCAGGGTCAATAATTTGTTATCTCTTGGAAGCTGGTATTAGACTAGTACAAAAGTAGAGGAAATGTAGTAATTCAGTATAATCATTTTCTGGCAATTGAAAGACAACAAATAAAATTTAACTGTTAAAATTAGGTGCCCAGATAAAGCTTTTTCTGTTGTGAACTGCAGAAAAGCTGATCATTTGCAGTTCCCATGGTAACCTATGCTAAGTGCAGGTGTTCAGAATGGTCAGAAAATCAGGTCAGCAGAGTCTCAGCTTGGACACCAAGAGCCATTGTTAAAATGTTGACCTAAATACCAGTAAATGTGGTTGTGTAACCCTTCCTCGAGTTGGGAAGCAGCAACAAAGGCTGATGAATGCATGTAACCATGGCTTGTTGGTAGCTGAGGTCTGAAGAGAATGCCGATCAGGAAGCAGATCCCATGTGATCCCATCCAAAGTTAATCTGTGGCAAAAAGTACTAACGCTGTTCTATGAACAATTAGCTTCATGACCAAAACACCAAATATATTAGTTTTATTTTGATTCCTATTGTGGAATAATTTTTACATAGTAGTAGATATTAATAGTAGAATAAATATTAATAATATTTTAATAGATTAAAGATAATAAAACCTCAGCAGCTCACCAGTATAAAGGAAAGATGAAAAAATACCCACAATGTTTAACCTGCTCAGTAATCTAGAAAGTAGTCAGAGTGATAGGAATGAACGTTAGGATGATCATGTTTTCTATATGTCCGTAGCAGCTATGATGACATAAACACAATGTACTGTACCTTTACCTGTCTAAGGTTACTGCTACATCCATGAAAATAATTTTTGTGAACTAAAACAAGGTAGAAACAGTTTTTAATTAAACTAAGACAAAATTGAAATGTCTTGCCAAAGTGAAACAAAAAGTTTTGCTTTTATGAGGGATTTTTGTGTTGAATATTTAAATTAAATGGCAGAAAAATCTGGTAAAGAAATATCAGAATGTAAATATTTTGCTTTCCCTGTGTTTCCTTCCATCTAAAATTACCTATTTTTAGCAAATAAACTATTCCTTTGGAAAATGCTATGCATTTGAAGTGTTAAAATGGAAATGCAGAAAGGTTGAGGGACTTAAGACTGTGACTTATTCATTGCCCTAAGCCATAGGCTTTATGTGATGACAGGTTGCAGATTTGTTGCTTGGTAACATTTGAAAATGTACCTTTTGTCTTTTTTTACAATATACTTTTTCTAGATACCAAGTCCTGATGAGGGGTTTGAAGGAAAGTCTCTTTATGAGAGCTGGTATAAAAAAAATCCATCAAGAGAATATAAAGAGGTCCCCAGGTCAGTGACAAAAGAAAATGAATTATATGCCAAAAGTTATTACAACTTGTAGAGTGTGAGTTTTAAAGAAATAGCCACTTGAAAAACTAAGCGCCTAAAAGAAATGGTGTTATTCTCAGCTGGTATAAATTTCAGAGTTTTATTGATTGCAGCTGATACCCTATTGTACAACAGTTTTGTGAACCTGCCTTTGTAGCATGAACGGGAGGCTTTGTATATGAAAAGTAAAGTGTTCGTGTAGTTTATCAAGATTTAGACAAATGAGGGTAGTATGCACAAGCCAGCAGCGGGCACACAAGATGCTAATACAGCAGCTTTCCCTTGCACTTGCTTCCAGTCTCCTGGAAGGCCTCTGACTTCGCGTGGCTGGGGAGCACACCAGGCAGTATTTTACAACACTGTCCTTCAAATTTACCAGGGTTTCTCTATAGAATCTCAAAGACTGATCGTATTCCATTGAGCCACACTGGTACTGTTGTGATTTCTCTGAGTTGAGAGTTTGAGATAGCGGAAGTTCAGCAAAAAAAAAAGGAAGGTCATTGGGTCTTCTCAATGATTAAAGACAGTGAGTTAAATTCTCCTCTTGAGAGTTTGATTTCTCTGTCCCTGAAAATGATGACTATGCGCCTCCAAGAATGTAACTGATGAGGTGCATGTAGTGTAGGGGTCACAGGCAATTCATGGTATATTGACAGAAAGAGCATACTAGGGAACGCAT
>NW_009598872.1:24189-94426 GCF_000690535.1 Cariama cristata
ACTGCGACTGCAGAATAAGTAATTGCCACAGTACTTGGAAGCAAACTAAAATTATACTTTAAGTATTGTCGCTCAAGGCATTTTCCTCTTTCTTGTTAAAAGAATAAATAAACTGGGTTCTGGCAATGACTTTGAAGTCTTTTTTCAACGTCTTGGCATCGCTTCAGGCAGAGCTCGTTACAGTAAAAATTGGGTAAGTCTGTGTCTTTGTAATTTTGTCTCCCCTGTACCTGCCTGAATAATATCACCTGTAATTGAGCCATTTAGACTGCCAGCTTTTTGGAGTAGTTCAGTTTAGTGTGTCAAAGTGGAGTCCCAGTTCATTATTAGAACTCTGTGTGTCACTGCAACACAAATATTTAAGGAATAGGAATGGTCAACTTGGTGTCTGTCAGACAAAAGGACCTTTGCTCAGGGTAAATGGATGTGCTCGAAATTACCTATGGTTGCTGAAGGCTAATGAGTGGCTTATGATGACTTTTGAATGATTTGTAGTAACTTATGAAGCTTTGAATTCAAAATGGTTCATGTTTTATAGAAAATACGGGTTTGACTCTGGAGCATACTGTGAGATGAGACTAATTGAGAAATGTTCAAGAAGAACCTATTCAGTGTGGTCTTTTCCTCTGAAAAGGCATATCCAAAGACACAAACAGAAATGACTGTTGAGATCCAAGCAAAGAGAGAAAGGGCAATCTCACCTTAATTTAGCCAACTAGAAGTTATGTGTCTGTTCTTAGCTACCTTCTTTTAGGCTCTGTACATGATCAGTGGAGAGAAATATCTCCAAATGACTGTTCATCTCATCATAGGTTGATGTCTAAGAGAACCACCACTGAGCAGTTCTTCTCATTCAACTGTCTGTAGTGGCTACATAGGACTAGTGTGACCTGAACACTTAACTTTACGGTGCCTTGAATCCCACAGCAAAGGTTTTCAAGCAAAGCTGAAGTATCCACAGCTGAATAATGGTTTTCTTTGGGTTTGTTTGTTTGTTTCAGAATGTAGAAAAATATAGCAGCTATCCAGTTTACCACAGTGTCTATGAAACCTATGAAATTGTGGAGAGGTTTTATGATCCTACTTTCAAGAATCATCTGACAGTAGCTCAGGTACGGGGAGGGCTGGTGTTTGAATTGTCCAACTCCGTTGTGCTTCCTTTTGACTGTAGGGATTATGCATCAGCTGTGAGCAATTATGCTCACATCATCTATAATTTGTCAAGGAATCATGAAGAGGAATTGGCAACATACAATGTATCTTTTGGTACGTACAGTCTTTCATCACACTCCTCCTCTGTTAATGCTAGCAGTGCCTTATCTTAATGTATGTTTTAGTCATGACCTGATATTTACCTTCTGTTGTATGAACAGTAAATAAAACAAGAGCTGCACCCACCAATAATTTGAATTTTGAATATTTTGTCGCTAGTATGCATGTGTAGAGACTATGCCACTGCCAAGTAGAGCTAACACAGTCACATGTTGTTTGACCTGTGCATGGTTCACCAGTGTTGGCAACAAGATATCTTTGTCTTGGTCTCTAAAAAAAATCACACTGCTTTGCAGCCTATGGTGTTGGATAATTCTCTGTCCAACAGTGATCATAGGATAATTCAGGAACCTCAGAAGGTCTCTGGGTCAACCTGCCCAAGGCAGGGTCAGCTCTGAGGTTAGACCAGGTTACTCAGAGCTTTATCCTGTCTGCTCTTGAAAACCTCCAAGGACAGAGACTACAGAACGTCTCTGGACAACAGTGCTTGACTGTCCTCAGGGTAAAAAGATTCTCCTTATATCCAGTCAGAACTTCTCTTGTTTCAGTTTATGGGCACATGATGGCAAGTGCAAGCCCCATTAGAAGTTTGCCTCAGAGCTCAGTCAGGCAGGAATGGTTCACCTCTATGCCACAATAGGGATCGTGTGCTGGTGTGTGAAATTTTATTTCATGTTATAGGGATTCACAATATGCCTCCTGCCTGAGAAGCCTTTATTTTATTGGCAACATTATATAGTATTCAGTTTAGGACTTAGCTGCACAAATATCAGATATATGTGTGCGTGCACATACACATACACACACGTCCTCTCAGTCTTTCTCAAAACTCTGTATGCGTGGAGGGACATACCAGTAAAACACAGGTTGTTGGGATTTGTAAAATCCTGGACCAACTTGCACAGTCTGGTTCTGGCAATCCATGCTCTAGTGTTTTGCGTTTCTGTACATTCTTCAAGTAGCAAATAATAGACAATATTCACAGAAAAACTGATTTCTGTTGTCTCCAAGGCAAGTTTTCACACAGAATTACATAGTTTTTAATGTAGAAGTATGGGGTCATCTGATTTTCATTCAGTGAGAATTGACAGGTCATGAGCGCAGTGAAGATAAAGCTTTAATTTGAAGAATTTGATTTGTTAAATTATTCCTTTAGAATATGAAGTTAAATGCTTCCTTCCTGCTCCCTCCAGATGCGCTCTTTTCAGCTGTGAAGAATTTTACAGAAGTTACTGCTAGCTTTCACGAGAGACTGCAACAAATAGATATCGCTAAGTAAGTTTAACTCTTTCTTTCTTCCAGTCAAATATTCCATGTGATCCTCTGGGCTCAAAGAGCATAGTCTTCACTTGAATTTAGTCCCCTGAATAACCTTGGTGACAAATGACTGTCAGTCATTTGTTTCGTTGTAAGTCCTTATGGACTCTTGTCTTTAAGGATCTGGTTACTCTAGGAAACAAAGTATAGAAATCTTGAATTAGTGGACATCAGAGACACTGCAGAGCCTGGGAATCTAGCCATGTTGGCTTCATGTCCAAACTAATTAGTGTCAATTCTTGACAGATTTTATTTGAGGAGCAGTGCCAGGATGATACATGGATGTGACTA
Organism: Cariama cristata; assembly: GCF_000690535.1. Taxonomy (NCBI): domain Eukaryota; kingdom Metazoa; phylum Chordata; class Aves; order Cariamiformes; family Cariamidae; genus Cariama; species Cariama cristata. Next base: position 27,070 of record NW_009598872.1, read on the forward strand.
GAATACCGGTTAGCATAAGCAGAACCAGTTCACGTGTGTAACTCCCTCTAAGTAGAGACATGTCCTAAGATTTTGTCACTGGGTTATCATTAAAGAACAAATGTTGACTTGTGGTCTGCGTTTGCCTGCACTCTGGTTTTCAAGATACTGGTACCACTTAATGAAAAAAGAAAAATAGCTGTGGCAAGCTTTTTGATGAGATTTCAAACAATTTTATGTACCACCTATGCCAAAAGGTTTAACTTGCGCTTGACTTAATTTATTCTTTGTAGGCCATGCCCAGAATGACAAACCAAACTTCCTTTTGTATATACATATATGTATGTTACATTTCTTGGGAAGAATCTAATTTAGCCATATGCTTACACTTATGGAAGACTAAGTGAGAATAAAAGCCGTCTCTTTAATGACAGCAACTTTCAAGATATATGAGTTAACAATAATTTCTTATGTAAAATATTACATTTATGACGTATGACATGTATGTGACTTTTTCAAAATGGTTTCATTGATGGATGACCTAAATCTAAGCTTTAATTGCACCAACCAGTTTTGGTTTCCATTTAGAATCATAGAGTCATAGACTGGTTTGGTTGGAAGGGACCTTAAAGATCATCCAGTTCCAACCCCCCTGCCATGAGCAGGGACACCTTCCACTAGACTAGGTTGCTGACACCCTTATCCAACCTGACCTTGAAAGTTTACATCAATGTAAACTTGAAACAATTTCATTGATAGTAGTAGAGTTACTCCAGGCTTACTGTGACATAAATTTTACCACTTTTTTATTAGTGAATGCCTTTGAAGCTCTACAATAAGTTACTTTGGATGTAAACTACCAAACCCACATATATTCAGTATAATCTTCTACACAGTTCTTTTATTTGTTAAGCATCAGGAATATGCTCAGAGCTATTCAAAGCACACAGACACAGATGGTCTCTGCTCTAGGGAATTTACAGTCTGCCATCAGAAAACCACAATTCTTGGATGACTAGAAGATGATTCTAACATCACAAGGTTCCTGTTTCTCAGATGTTGTGGTTTTACATAAAAATAAATATGATGTTATTGAAGTAATTTGTGACTGGCTAGCTTTGTGGAAAACAAGGTCTTTAGAAAACTGTTGTACAAAAGAAGAGGATGGTCTGCCTAAGCATCCTAATGAAAAGAAGATAAAGGAATAAGATGCAACATGAGGGAAAACACCTGAAAGTCTCTGTCGTCTTTGACACTATTCCTTGACCTTTAAAAACAGCTTTAAGAGACTTCCAGGTTATGAACCAGACTGTCTAACAGCACAGATCAGCATCATTCTGTTGTGCAAGTTAACTGACTTGTGGGCTACACTTTAAGTTCAACATCTTGGATCTACTGTCCTTCATAAATCCAGGGCTGTGTACATTGGGGCATGGGATGAGAGTGAGCCAAACACTCTTTAGCTAACATATTCCTGTTTTCTTTTTAGCCTACTTGCTGTTAGATCACTAAATGACCAGCTCATGTTTCTAGAAAGGGCTTTCATCGATCCTCTTGGATTACCTGGCAGGCCATTCTACAGGTAAGAAAGGCTTATTTTTCACTTTCTGCCTGCAGTACCCTATAAGAATTCCTGTAAGTTTTACAGGTCTCTAAATGGAACTGTAATGACTTTGTTCAGTGTGGTGAAAGTAGATTAAAAAGGACAAATAATATTGAAAAGGGAAACCACATTAGGAAAAAATTCAGTGAGATAAACTATACAGAATGAGGAAAAGTCTTGTTGGAAGCCAATTCAGATCAGTAAACCCTTTTCCATTGTGTGCATTGGGCTTCTAAACAGATCTAAAAGTTTGGCCCTGGACTCAGTTCAAGTAATTTCAGTGGTAAAGGATCTTTAGGAAGTTACTATTATTTCAAACTGAAATAGGGTATAATTGAAGTATCCACAACTTGATCGATTATAGCAGAACAGTTACGCTAGCAAATACAGTGTAGAGTACAGTACTTCAACAGTGAAGTGAATTCAGTAGTCCTCTCATCCAGTTCAGGAAGTAAATCTTGTTTGAGAGGCCGAATAGTCAAGTCTAGCTTTTTGCTTCTTCTACCAGTCTGCGTAATTCAGAACAGTAATCTTTCCACTAAAAAGTTCCACTAAAAAGTAACTGTAGAAGGAGAACTTAAGATCTACAGTCCTTGTATCTCTTATAGCTTGTGATTAAAAAACTGTTGAGAAGAGTCTCTTGTTAAAACATCAGCTTTCCTACCTCAAAGCATGCCTGTATCTGTGGAGGACTGTGTATATCTGTGAGAAAAGAGGCTGGCTTTTTTCTGTCTTTGCATTTCATCTAAAATGAGGGAAAGGAAAATACTTTAGTCAACTTTATCTCAAGTCTTCTTAGCTATAAAGTTCTGGAATTCACATGGAATAATATAGCTTGTTATTTTCTTGCTTCATAGATATTAGGTAGTATTGCTGCAATAATCTTATTTATTTACATCTTCAGTGTCAAGAATTTAACAGATGATATAGAAACAGGGTAGTTTTATCCAGAAAATATGTTTTATTTTCCTAATGCAGAATATTGTTATTTTTTCCCTCAACTTCCCTACAGACATGTTATCTTTGCTCCAAGCAGCCATAACAAGTATGCAGGAGAATCATTCCCAGGGATCTATGATGCCATATTTGACATTAAAAACAAAGCTGATCAACCTGAAGCCTGGGAAGAAGTTAAGAGGCAGATTTCCATTGCAGCCTTCACTGTACAGGCAGCAGCAGAAACACTGAAAGAAGTAGCATAAATATCAACAACATAATCATCAATGAAGACTACGTATGACAGTTTGCAGAAGCCTTAAAAACAGAGCATTTAAAAATAGGAGGATTATTACAAAGAACATAAAACCCAAAAAGTCTTGTTCTTTGCAAATAACATACCCAAGTGGAATGCATTTAGCAATATTAACAAGGTAATGTACTCCATTCGGAGAGCTCAGGCTTTAGATATCTTCTGAAGTGAGAGGGGAAAAAGTTTCATGTTTTCTCTCAGCTTCATATTTCAAGAATTGCTCACCACTGGATTTATTTTCAGAGCTTTGAACTTTGCTAGCTTGATTATTATAGCAGTCTTCACAGTGCATCAGGAAACCAGAAGATATTTCATGTTTCTATCAGTTTCTAATTTTGTTTTTGACTTCTTATTATTTACCTTGGAGTTGCGTAATTACACTCCAAGAGAGGCCTTTCAGCTCTCCTTTTACACAAAGATTCATGTATGAAGATGGGAAAACTGTCACATACCGTGTGCAGGATGTATAATGATCATAACAAGTTTTGGGCAGCCAACCCAGAATACTCGTCCATGACGTTCTCTTCACATGCCGAATCTTGCAGCTGTTTGCAAATAAAATTAAGCAAGAAGCCTTCTTGGGTGTTCCTGGCCCCACTACAGAAAACCACCACAACAAATTTGTTATGACAAACCAGTAATCATTCTGTTTTTCCTCAGTATACTGGGCTGCAACTTGTGCTTGTTTAACAGCTTCTTCAAGAGCTGCAAAGACATCTTTGTGTCTGTATCTGGGACTTGCTGAGGGAGGGAAAGACAGACGGTGGTAAGCATGATAGGTATTGCATGGTAAGCTGTCTGTGCTTGTGAGTGCATACCTCAAACTCCTTCATTTACGTGAGGAAGGAAGTACAGATGTCTAGTTCTGCAGGCTCTAAGTTAGACAAGGCAGCATCTAGCATTTAGACATATTATGGCCCATTCTGAAGTTCTAAATCAGTTTTTAAATTTAAAATAAAGATGCTTTTTCATCTTCAAGAACTTCTATGGAAATTCTGATAAGAACATTCTTCTCCCTAAATCATTTCTTATTGTCAGTCTTCTATGCAGTCTAGATATAGCCACTGCAGCTTTCAGTTTCTCAAAGACTATTCCAGGAAGAAGTGGCTGGTGTCATTACTGGACAGCAAAGGGCGATGCCTATGTAGCTAATTACTGAAGCTGCATGATTTGTAGTCAGCTGTCCAAGCCATATGTCAAAATATATGCATGGATGCATATGCAGCTGTTCATTTCCTGTATGTATCACTAGGATTATGAGTCTAAACAAAAAGCAAGAAATGAAAGAATAGTTGTGTATGCACTGAGAAGTGTCATTTCACATGACTATTTACTAGGATGATACAAAGAAGCAAGTGTCACATTTCACATTTATGAACAAAATGAGGCCAACTGACATATGCCAGCAAATGAAGACACCTAGTTCCTACCAGACAAGTGGGGAACAATGGTTAAATACGTAAGTAATATGTGTTAAAACCAATGTCTGTTAATATGTTCTTGCACACTTTGTAGCTGCACTGAGAAACATTTCCAGTCCATTGATTCTTAAGCTCAAAAAACTGTCTGAACCAGCCACCTGAGCAAGGAGATGTGCACTATGAAGCAGTCTACTAAGGAAACGCAGACAGTGAGAAGCCAGAGGCAGGAATAGTTACTTTTTAAGCATCTATATTCTTTGTTAGATCTGCCAGGGTATCTCAGGGGCATAGCTATTAGCTAACTCAAGCCCTGAGTGTGAAATCCTTTCCTACACAAGAAGTGAAGATAAGGTTTGTGTGTTAATTCTCTTTCAGCAAAGTAGAACTTCAAACAACATAAAAAGTCTTTTTTTTTTTTTTTCTAGACTTCTACAGTGAGTTGAAATTCACTTTTAACACTGCCAAGTGCTGTTGGCCAGATTAGCTGTTTTGGCTCTCAAGCTTTGATATTATTCCATAGTAATCGACCAGCAAAGATTGTTGCATTAATTAAAAAAAATAATGCAGTTGTTAACAGGAAAAAAAAAACAAAATCAACTAAGTATGTTGAATTTACAGTTTATTGATCATGTTACATGAGCCAGTTGTTCATGTAACTGCAGGTGTTTTCAGCTAGAGATGGCCATTGGCCAAGTTGTTTACTATAATCAACTTTCAGTTCTTTTATTTTCTAAATATGCTGTAATTATTATGTGGAAGAACTAAGATCCTAATTCCAGACAGCTCCTTGCAAACACTCATTTGGCTTCTAGAGTTACTGCAGACTCACAGAGTCATTGATTTATATGCAGCAGCAGAGGCCTTAATTCCAAGATGAGAGCTTTAAAAGTATTTAGTAAGCAGAGGGAAGAACCTCGCTGGCATTGTGGCATTGATGATAGCATCCTTTCTAATCTGAGCAATTACATTAAAGAATCTGGAGGCAAAATGAAAAACGAACGATATATTTTGAAGAAAGTACTTCCTATCATATGATCACAAATTGAATGCTGTCAAAATATTCCAGAGAACTCCATATGAGGACCATCCTATGCACTAAGAGTCTGTATCAAATGAAATGAAAGCATACCCATGTGTGGAAAAGGTAGAAACTATACATGTGTTAAAATGAATGCTTGCTCTCATGAAACCAGCAATGTCGGTGTTACTTTGGCTGGAAAATCTGTTGACCTGGCAGGATAATTTCTAAATTAAAATGCTGTCAACACAGATCTTCCTTCAACTTCTTGGTTTAGCTGAAACAGAGCAATCACAGGTAGTCAGGATCTTTGAAATGGGGCCTGTGCTCATCTCTGCTTGTATGAGCAGTTTGAAATGTGCTGCTGGACTACAGACAATACCATAGTGGAGCAGAGCAGCCAACTTTCACAGCTGGAGTCAGAGTAAATTGTATTCTTTCAGTTGATGGACAGTAGCTCCCCAGGGCAGGGGATTGTAAGGAATGGAAGAATATCACAATCATAGAATCATGGGGTTGGAAGAGAACTCAGGAGGTCTCTAGTCCAAACTCCTGCTCAAAGCAGGGTGAGCTCCAAGGTCCAGCCAGACTGCAGAGTTTTATCGAGTCCAGTCTTTAAAATCTCCAAGGATGGGGACTGCATAACCTCTCCGCAACATATTGCGGTGCTTCACTGCCCCCATGATGGAAAAGCTTGTCCTTATATCCAGACAGAAACCTCTTCTTGTTTCAGTTTATGACTCTTGTTTTTCATCCTCCTGTCACACACCACTGAAGAGGCTGGCTCTCTCTTCTTGAGAAACTTCTTGTGCAAGCTGGAAGCTATAATTTGGTTTATGTTCAATGCACAGTCCTCTACTCTCTCTGCCTCACTGGGTACATTCCTCTTGTAGAAGAAAGGGTCAAAGTTTGCAAGCTGAACTTGTCAGCTGCCAGCAATGTAAACTTTATTTTAGCTGGAATCTGATAATGGACTCCTGAAGTTCAAGGCAACAGAGACTCCAACTCAAAGCACTGAAATCTACTACCCTTTTAATCTGGTAGTCAGATAGACTGCAGAGGCCGTGAGAGAGTTCTGGGAGACAGTGCAACTGGCAGAGTCAGAAGGAAACTACTGATTTGAAATTGCAGTTGAGCATTTCCCTGTTGCCATTTCTCCTGCAAGAGCTGCCTTTCCCACAGACCAGGGCCCTTTGATCTGTCAAGCCACAAGTTCAACTTTTAGTCAACAGTAGATCAAGCAGCACAACAGTAGCATATCTTTCTTGCTGCAGATACTAACCTTTGGAGCCCAGCTGCTGAGCAGATACAACCTACAATTTACAAGCCCTGGCATTCGTTCTATGTATTATGTATTTTTATGTACTGTTGCTGGTTTTGCTAATTGTCTGCATAACATAATTACGCGTTCAACAAACAAATGCAAACTATTTTTGCATTTGGCATGTGTATCTTTGCCATTTTTGGAGCTTTTCTACTTTACTAGGGATTTTTTTTTTAACTAAGACTATACGTAACTATCTACAAGTTCTGCTATCTTCAGCTGAACCTCACTCTTGTTTTCACTCTCAACATGTGCAATTCTCACCACTCCTGACCTCAATAAGAGGCCTAAGCAGTAACTGATAGTTTTCTTGTTAGTTTTAAAAGTGGTATTAATTTGAAGAAGTACTGTGTGTTCAGGAGTTTGTCTGTGTTTTGAACCTTTTTTCAGTTTTGTCACCTGGTCTGAGAAAAGAAATCTCTTGTCCTAGTAATCTCTTCACATTTCTTGTCTTGCATAATTTTTGTGACTACTTAGGACCGGTTTTATCTCCTATCAGCCTCAAGTCTTAACTTGGATTAAACTTAGGCTAAGGTTGGTATTTTCAGCATTGAATAAAATACCCAGCTATTCTCAGAGAAGCAGTCTTGGCAGTATCTTGCACTGAGAATACCTTAGTTCTAACAGGAAAAGCCTCGTATAAAAGAATAGGGTGGCTGATAGAGGTGGTTTTGATTTGGTCAGGAACTAAAAGAGAAATGAGTCTAATGGGATATGGGATACTGATCATCTTAACAGTTCTGAGCTCTCTCTTTGGCTGCTAAGTGAGATGCTCAGTAACATTTAAGAGTGAGATGAGGTTTGGAGCAGCTTCTTCCACATCCTCACAGTTGTGACTTTGCATTCCAGGCATGCTGTACTTCAGATCTCACCATGGCAGGCTCATTCTTCTCTGGCTGCAGTTATTCTGAGGAGCATTTATTTCTAAGACATGATACTACACCTTTGGCTTTATGATTTAGTAATGTGTATAGTGGGTTATTTAGGCCATGTCCCAACACTTGGGAAACAGTGAACATGCAGGATAGACACTGCATTCCTTATGCTGCCTATCTTGGAACTGGTAGTACCAGCAAAGGGGAGAAAGTAAAGGAGGTACAGAAACAAAAAGAGGGAGACAAGAAAGGAGCAGCAAAATAATGCTAAAGAGAACCCCCTCTTCTGGCCTAGGCACTGAGGAAAATGGAAGCTGGTATAGGAGGAGGTAGCTTTATCCCCCTTCCCTTCTTTTGCAAAACTTAGTTCTAGCTGCTCTCTACTGTCTCCCTGTGTTCTTTAAGAAGCATCTGGATTGCTGCACCCTGTTCCCCCTTCCAAAAGGGAAGCCAGCAGCATGTATAAACCCTGTTATCAAGCCAAAACTTCTGTTTTGCCTGGGTGAATGGTATTTATTTAGCCTGCTGTTTTTCTCGTCTTCCCAGGAGGTGTGTGGATGAAATGGCTCAAGGATACTTTTGCAACGTATCAGCAAGCATTTTCAAGTATCTATGTCTAAAATAGATATGATCCAAGAGGGACATTCTTCTGTAGTAATGTCACTCCTTACCCTGGCCTCTGCAGCATACCAAGTCACAGGATAGAATAGAATGATTTGGGTTGGAAGGGACTTTTAAAGACCATCCAGTCCAACCCCCCTGTAATAAGCAGGGACATCTTCAACTTGATCAAGTTGCTCAGAGCCCATCCAACCTGACCTAGATGTTTCCAGGGATGGGGCATCTACCACCTCTCTGGGCAACTTGTTCCAGTGTTTTACCACCCTCAGCATAAAAAATTTCTTCCTTCTATCTAGTCTGACCTTTTGTAGTTTAAAACTATTACCCCTTGTCCTGTTGCAACAGGCCCTGCTAAAACATTTGTCCCCATCTTTCTTATAAGCACCCTTTAAGTACTGAAAGGCCACAATAAAGTCTCCCTGGAGTCTTCTCTTCTTCCAGGCTGAACAACCCCAACTCTCTCAGCCTTTCCTCATAGGAGAGGTGCTCCAGCCCTCTGAGCATCCATATGGCCCTCCTCTAGGCCTGCTCCAACAGGGCCATGGAAGAAGCAGTAAAAATCCCTTATTCAGCTGGGAGAGAAGAATAAATGTTTCAAGAATTTACAGCTGCAAAGAACCCAAAATTTCCGATTTAGGAAAATGGGAAGTTTCAGAATGTGGCTTTTTTTCAGCACTGGAGTAAAACTACAACAATTTGTGTGAAAGAGACCAACTGCCTTAAAAACACTTGATGGCACAGTTGTTTGGTAATCTATTCAAGCAATACCTACATGAAGTTCATTACTTTTCTATGCCTGATGAAGAGCATGGACTTGAATATGACAGGATAAGTTTGCAGAATTGGTTTATGATGAGGGTCACTTACTTTCTTTTTACAAGCCCTGAAGGAGTTTAGGAGATGGAAGATCAACCCAGATTAGCCAATAACTAGAGCACCTCAACCTACTCAGAATAAGGATTTTGCTATAGGGGTCTTCACCCTCTGAGGGAAATGTTGTAACTCGAGGGCTTTTCTGAGTAACAAACTTCCCTCCCATTTATATCAAACTCCCACTCTTGGTCTGGTGTGTCTGTGCCATCAGGCAGCCAAGGAAAGACAAGGAAACTGCTCAAACATTTCCACCAATACATGGACCAGTCCAGGGCACCCAGGATCTCTGTTCTTTTCCACCCACTCAATATTACCAGCTCCGAACTGTAAAAAATGTAGTCATTGTCATCAGTATAAGACAGGATCCAAAAGCACAAAATTAAGACTAGGTCTGCAAGACAGATAGCGGGATTTCTGCCTGCTCCTTTTAATCCCTGCTTAGCCACTTTATTATACAGATCTCACTCTCCTAAGCGCACCCTGCAAGCTGCTTTTGCCTCCTGTACTGCAGTTTCACCTGGCCACAGGAAGATGACATCTCCAGCTCTTTTAGTAGTCAGGCCACAACATAACAGTAAAGTCATTCCTCAGTCAGCCCATGCCCAGGATCCCTTTATGGACTTACCTGATCCCACAGCAACTCACCTTTCCCACCTCACAGCACATCCCTTTCCTCTTGCCACTCCTATAGATTTTTAGCTTTTTTATCTGGTCGAGTGGAGGCACAAGTTATAGCAGAGCTTTCATCTGGATACTTTCTCTCCTCTTTCTTGGGCATCTAGGGTAGAGGATATAGAAGACCACACAGCAAAGCAGCAATGTTAATCAGAGAGGAGGTGAGAGAGAAACTTGCAGCTGGTGTGGTTTTGCCCTGAAGAGGCTGGAGAGTCTGGGGCTGCCCGGTTCCAACCAGCTCCATGACAGACCCACCACAGCCACAGCTGAGCTCATCAGCCTCTTGGTTGGTGGTGCCTCTTGAAAATACGTTTAAGAAAGGGCAGATATGCTGAGGGAGCAGAGGAGCAAATTAAATATTAAAAAAGTGAGAAACGGCAGTGTGAGCACTGAGGTGAGAGGGTGAGGAGGTGCTCCAGGTGCCGGAGCAGGTGTTGCCCTGCAGCCACCCTGCAGCAGTGGAGCAGATACCCACACTGCAGCCTGGAGGACCCCACACCGGAGCAGCTGGGTATTTCCTGAATGAACTGCAGCCTATGGAGAGCCCATGCAGGAGCAGGGGTATTCTGTTAGGAGCTGAACGCTCTGCGTACAGAATTCTTCAAGCAGTTAAAGTGTATAGTGCACTTTAGATATTCTAGGGTGTCTGGCCTGATCCCAAGAGGTCTCCTGTGTTGTACATGGCAACTCTATGGCATACAGGACTCAGGAGTTGAGAAGTAAAGTTAAGCTGGAAAAATTGTGTGCAGTGTGGGAAAAGATGTTGTTTTAATTTTTGTCTTTGTTTCTCATTACCCAAGTCTATTTTAATTTGTAATAAATTATTTTTCCCTAAGTCAAGTCTGTTTTGCCTGTGATGGCAATTGACAAGTGATGTCCCTGTCTTTATCTCAACCCAAGAGCTTTTTCATCTTATTTCCTGCCCCTATCCTGTTGTGGAGGGGGAGTGATTCAAGTATAGATTTATACTGTATGTTATACTTGCATTTAAATGGAGCATAATATACTCCACCCGTGGCCAATCCATGGAATGTAAGAACATGCCACAACTAGTAACTAATAGTAATAGGACTATATTTTAAGTGGTAGAAGCCGTTTGGTTGCAGATGTTGTTCAGCCTCAGCGTTGCTGATGCCCATATCACTTTAAAAAGAGATAGGCATAGAAATAAATACATTTCATACTTTCTCACTGTTGCTATTCTTATGTTCTTCCTCCACTGATGTTATTATCATGTGAGGTCTAATTTAGATAGTAATCTCCAAAAGCCCTTGTCATTTTACTGTCTATTATGTGCCAGTCCTACACCTGTGGTGCTATATAAATGCTAATAATACATCAATATGCTCATTCTTTCTAAGTTCTGTAGGTGGAATTCCATCTGGTTTGTATATGTCAAGTGAGATGTTGGTGTGAAAAGTCTTTGCTGTTCAGCATTTGTGATAGCTTATGAGCAGTTGGGAAATGACAGAAAAAAGATCACAAAACTGGACGTGCTTATCATTTGAACAAAGACATTCAGCCGTATGCTTAAGACGGTGACTGTGACTGGTGCAGAATTCCTAAGTGGTGTAATTCTTCTCTAATCTCTGAAAAGCCTTAATGAAGTAGTTAGAACATTAACCGATCTTTTCAGCCGTTTCTGAATATTTTCAGCTCAACCTAGTGTATTTAAGAAAGTTTTGATATTTGAAGCACTGCCCTTTCTTTCACAAAATGTGTCTGCTTTGGACTCTTGGGAGTGAGTGGTAAGAACTCAGAGCATGTCCAGACTCCCAGAAAAGCTTTCCTGTCTTCAGCCAGATAACTGCTCTCGAATGGGCAGGTCGTCAGTTCCAGAAAGATCAGCCTTGGCTTCCACATAGCTTTGCAGGAACTCACCAGCAGGGAGTGATGTGCCGGGCCAGGGTAAATTTGTACAAAATTTTATGATTGATTCTATGAAAATATCTTGACTATTCCCTGGACTGACATTGTGTCCTTTCCCATGAGATACTGATGGGTTTGGCTGAATTAGACTAGGAAAACTTGATCCTAAGAATCTTGTAATCCAAAATGTAAAAAGCTAGAGAATATAGGAAATAATTTTGCAACTTTTCCCAGTTGCAAATTGGATGATGTCTGGAAGTGTCCCCGTTGGCTAATCTAAATTGTATTCTGAGCTACTCTAAGTATTCATCACTTGCCAAGGATTAATGTTAACCATGGATTACAAAGGGGAGCAATTCAGTACAACCTTGGTAAAGAGAAAACAAGTTTTCCCTTCCTCCGTTTCATCTCTTGGCCACTTCCACTGGAACAAATACTGATTATGATTAAGCCTAAACCAGGAACTTTCAAAAACAGAAAGTCCTGATAATTAATAAATACATTACTTGGTGCACAGTCTAGATGCATATTTGTCACAGAGATACACTTGGAGCTACCGACAAGCTGTCTTGTAGGCTGAGACTAAGAAATGGAAGTGTTTTATTGCAATTGATATGATTGCAGAAAATCATATCATCATCTAGGGATTAAGGCTGGTTAAGCAGAAGAGCTGAGAAACACAGAAACCAAGGGCAGCCTTGGGGCTGAGGGCGGGAAGAGGAGGAGGAGAGGGGGGAGGAGGAGGAGGAGGAGGAAGGCAGCTACTTGCTTGCCCTCCTCGCAGCCTGCAAAGCTGCCGGCCACCGGTGCCCGTATGGCCAGGAGCAAGGCCACTCTCCGGACATGCCTAGGGTGTCCCGGGCTGCTGGGCTGTTTCTTACTGGGCTTTCTTGCGGGTAAGTACAGAGACACAGGGGCTCAGCCCACAGGGTTTGCTCTCTACAGGTACTTATGTGCAACCCCTGTTGTGATTAACTCCCTACCAGGGAGCTTTTACTGCTTTTTAAGGACGTTCTAAAATACTTGTCCCACTGTTTTTCTAAGAGATTGTGCTTTCTAGCAGTTTTGGTCTTTAGGGAATGAGGAATATAACGGCTGCATGCTTCAGCCCAAGACGAGCCCTCATGAATTGACAGCTTCCCATAAGGGGCAGTCACATGTTCAAAGAGAAGAGATTAATAGAAGGGTTTGAGACTTCTGTGATTGCAAAACCTCCAGGATTATTTTTTCATTTGTATTTTCTGATTATTACTGAAGATCTATTTAAATGCTGTTATTCAGTTGCTATTTTAGAAATCAAGGGCAGAATGTAGAGGAGGAGGAGGAGGAGTTTTGACTGACAGCCAAGAGTGGAGTTGCTGAATTTTTCGTCATGTACAGTGAACTTTACTAGAACATTAGGTACTTTTCTGCAGTCACTTGCAGCATTTGATCTTAAGTCTAAAATTGCATGTCTGCATCTGTCCTTTTTAAGCTTGCATTGTAGCACACACCTAAGGGTAAAGCATGAAAGAAAAATACGTGAGGGCCATTAAGTATAAAAAACATTAGTTTGATTTAGAAGACCTCTAAGCTGCAAATTTCTGGTGTTTGTGCTATTCTTATACATTTCCTTGAACACCTTAGCCATGCTCCAAAAGAGGATACTGGGCAAGATGGACCTTTGGTCTGATCCAGTATCACTGTTATGTTCAGAGTGTTACTACAATTGCATTTAAGTCTAACAGGGCATATATACTGTGCATGTGAGAGCACGTATCCTTGGCTTTATTATGACAATTTTCCCAGTTTGGGATTTTCTAGCTATAATAATAAAAGGATTTGGTTTTTTTTTTAAAAAGAAAATCCATATAATTGATATGACTTTTGATACTGTCTCCTTTCAGATTTATGGCTACTGAAAAATCTTTAACTTTTTAAAACTGTCTTGGGTCACAGTTAACTTTATTCCTTTAATTATTAAATAGACTAACCCCAACCTTTCCCAAATCTGTAACTATTATAATGCTGGCAGGATGGTTGTTGAGTCCTAGACCTTTACTTTAAATATGCTTATACATGTATTTTTAAATATATGTATAAATTAAATAAGGGAATTTCATCATGAGTATTGGGAGTTCAATCCTCACACTGCAAACAGTTAACTGAGAATTTAAACTATAGTTTAAAATTAATGAGACATGATTGAGCCTTAAAAAGGGGACTCTCCTTACCAGAGATTTCACTTATTTTGCAATTCAGTATATTTTACTTTTCTGCTTCATTTCTATGTTTTGAGCCAGCAAAAACTGACAGAGGGTGCTCTAAGCCCTGTTCATCCTTGTGGTTTTAATGTGACTGTTCAGTACGTTAGGTTGCACATGGGCTCAAATATGTGAGGACTGATGTTCTTGCTAAGCAGGAAGCTTTTCAAATGTGTTCCAGGATGGTTTACAAAACCAACCGAGAAAAACCCCAACTCTTCAGATGTCTATCAAAATGTGCGACAGAAATTTGTGACAGAAATGAAAGTAGAAAACATCAAGCAATTCCTTCGGTAAGCCCTGCATATCTTGTTTTTTGGATAATTTTATCAATCACAAAAGCCAGAAAGTGATAACATCAGCTCCAAGGAACAGCCTCTGAAAAGCAGAGCTGTTAAGATGCTTTGGATGTATTTGGTTTGCACAGAATGTCAGGGGGAAGGAGAAAGGAGAGACTCACAACCCTTCTGTCCCCCCCCTCCCCATTTTTGAAGTTACCTTTTTGGAGTGGTTGTATTAAGTGTACTTCCCTCAAGCGGCATTACTGCCAGTGCTTATCATGCTTTTTTATTATGATTTTCCATAGCCTTGATTTAATGCAGTATTAGTATGGTTTTTCCTCATAAGTGTCTGAAGCTCTAACATCGGATAACTTTGCTTTGTCTCAGACTGAGATGATTTTACTGTATTTGGGATGCACTGATTGCTATTAATTACATTTGATTGATAGTCTGTCCAGTGCCTCCTTAAACTTTCAGTTTGAGCATCTAGTCTTAAGTAGAAAATTAATGTCTTAAAAATGTAGCATCAAAAATGCTACGAAGTTTGCATGGCACTGAGTTGCATGTATAGTTACAACTGATAATTCCTTTAATGTGGCCATACTGGATAACATGCTGTTAATTGGGTGCTTGAAGTCTAATTCTACCCTGTCTTCTGTTTCAGAAGATGAAGGGCCCTGTCCACGCATAGTGTGTGCGTATGGTTGGTTAAGTCTTGCATGATGTAATTGTTATTAAATATACTTTTTTGTGCACCCATGTGGTTCTTTCAAAACATGTAAAATGCTAAGGATATAGAAATACCCTCTTGTTTTGCTGTGTATTTCACTGAAAATGAAAAAATAATCATTATTCTGCATATTTATGTCTTCCACAGAGGAACAAGTGTACTCACACATAAAGTAAACAAATATAACTTCTGGTTAGTACCATGTTGATATTCAGCATGTAAGTCAGCAGCTGCATGATAAACATCAAAGGATTATTGACAAATTTGATTTCTGTACATTTGTTCCAAAACCAAAAGGTTTCATTTCTAACATCAATTAGTTTTTTAAGTTTATAAGCCTTATCTTATTTTGTGTTTGTTGCTCTCAGTAGATTGGAGAGTTCCTGAGGATTATGTTTGAGTGAGAGTCTAGGCAACATAGAGATGGATAACAACATGAAATAACCCTGCAGTTATGCTAAAGTTTCTTGGCCATAGGGTATCAATGAGATCTGGTTTGTCTGCTTGCTTTGATGATGGGCCAAATGCTTCATACTGTGGTTTTTTTCCTAAATTCAAATAAAAAGCAGGAACTGTAGAAAAATTATATTAATAGACTATCCAAAAAGTTTGTTAAAAGCATAAAAAAATGTGAGCTTGAGAATTTTGATCCATATTCTTAGTTTTTCAGACTACTAAATTTGCTTTTATCAAGTGGGGAAAACAAACTATGAATCTCAGAAAATGCAGATACTTTGACCTTAGCATTGAATCATAGCTCCAGAAAGGATGAAACTGTTTGGAAGTAAAAAACTGAAAAAAGGCATCCTGTATTGTTCAGTATATTTTTCTTTATGGCATATGTAGTATTTAAACTAGAGTACTTAAGGAATTAAAAAGGTACTTAAAATACTCTAGAGAATTAAAGTGCAAGAAGAAGACAGGCAACAAGCTTTGGCAAAGGTTGCTTCCAGACCTCGGTGCATACACACACAGTCTAAAGAGAGGCAAAGACAACAGCAGAGAGTAGAAGTCTGTGGTCTACTTAGCAAATCTAGATGCATTCAAACCCAGGGGGCCAGGTGGGATTCACATGAACCACCTGGATGTTATGATTGCAAGGCTGCTGCCTATGAGAAGTTCTGGTGATTGAAAGAGGTCCCTGGTGGCTGAAAAAGACTGATGTGCCCATTTTTAAGTAAGGCAAGAAGGACAACCTGGAGGGACTGTGGGCTGGTCAGGTTCACTTCAGTCTCCGGAGGGGTGACCAAACATCCTTCTGGAATCTGTTTCCAAACACATGAAGGAGACAAAGATAGTTAGGAACAGTCAGCATTTATTTACTATATCATCAGCATGTTCGCCTTCTGCAAGGAAATGACTGGCTGCATGGATGAGTGGAGACGTTGCAGGGGCTGTAACATCCTTGACTTTAACAAGGCTTTGGAGATTGTCTCCCACAAGATTCTCATTTGGAAGCTGAGGAAGCGGATACTGAAGAAGAAGCTGTTACATGGGTTGAAAATAGTCTGAACTGACAGGTTGAAGTGGTACTAATCATGGTATTTGGTACCACTAATTAATGGTATCTGACATCTGTGGGGCAACCATTAACAAGTAGCCTCTTGGGAATTCGAAGCCGATGCTTAGTACCCAGCTGACTGATCAGCATTCACCGTAACTCATTTGTTCAGTGGGCCAAACAAATTGTGGATAGATTTGTGTAGAGTAGCCCAGAAGGGCTGGATATTGTTTCTGACTATTTATCACTATTATGTGTTATGTCTGATCTGGGTATAAATGTTGTTAAGAAGGCTCTTATTATTCAGGCTTTTGATTAAGAAAAAAAGAACAAATCTGTGCAGATAATTTGACATAATGATTTTCAAGTTAAACTTATTAGTACATGTTATGCCAACAATGTACAAACCCATCATAAGACACCAGAATTATTTGGAGGGCTCCTTTCTGAATGTGTAGCTTTTCTGTATCTATTTCTGTTCCTTGCATACTGTTCATATTATTTTGCTGAATGTCTTTGATGATGATTTTCATTGCTTGGTGTAGATGTGGCCATTTCTGTTACGTAGAGAGAAAGGTTCAGCTGACTTATCTTAAGGCCTCAGGAAAGATCATCTGTTCTGACTGCATTTTGTGCTTATCCTGATGCAGACTCTGATAAACAAACATGTTATACAGCTCTGGCTTTAATGATAAGACCTTACTTTCCATGCATGTGGCTTGAAGATAAGCTTTATACAGACCCATCCTAGTTCACTATTGTGCCTCTCTGTGTTTGCTGCTTACTAGCAATTTTCTGTTTTATTCTAGCTCGTTTACCAAGTTGCCTCACCTCGCAGGAACCGAACAGAATCTTCTTCTTGCCAAACAAATTCAAGGCCAGTGGAAGGAATTTGGACTGGATTCAGCAGAACTCGTTCATTATGATGTACTTCTTTCATACCCAAATGAAATGCAGCCAAACTACATCTCAGTAATTGATGATCAAGGGAACGAGGTGATCTTTTTAATGATTATATTTATGTAAGACTTCTTTAAAGAAACAGTGTCTTTCTCTGTTTTCCCACCCACTCATCCCAGCATGTGCTTTATAACATGATTAAAAAATCTGGCATAAAGGGAATTCATATTTAGAAATGGTTTTCCAGACTGTGCAGCAGAACAGCAGAGCGGCTGAAATCTCAGTGCCTCATACAGTAGACAGAGGATGTGTGGAGAAGCTGCGATTAACTCCAATAGACCATAAGGTGTAGGAATGGCCATATTGGTTCAGATTAAGGGTACGTCTAGGCCAGTATCCTGTTTCCATAAACAGCCTTTAAGAACAAAGAAATTTATTTAAGGCATGCAATTCTTCCAGTGTCTAGCTGTTTTGAGCCCAGGGGTTCTCTGAGGATGGTGCAATTAGTCTCTTTAAGAATCCTCATTAGACTTCTTTTCCAAGTATTTATCCAGTTAGTGACCCTCATTAGATCTCTGTTCTAAGTACCTATCCAATCTCTGCTTGAACATCATTACAAGTTTTGCTTCCACAACATGCTGAGGTAAGGAATACGACACAGATACTGTCCTCTGTATGAAATACTACCTCCTTTCATTGTCTCTGAACCTGATCCTGCTGGCTTCCTAGGGTGTCTCCTAAGTAGTAATGAGCAGTTGGTCTATAGTCACCTTCTCTGTTTTGTACACATAGGGGAATAAAGAAGTAGATGTAAAATCTGACAAGGAGCCTGAGTGAGGAGAGGAGATGGGACTGCTAGTGAAGCATCATAACACATAGGTAGGGATGAAGAGCCCTGGTAGAATCTAAGGAATACGTGCTTGGGGATGACATGAGCTTAGAGGTGAAAGAATGGAGAAATTTTTCCAGAAAGCCCCTAACAGTCTTTCATCTATAATCTCATAAGGTGACAAAAAGCGGACATGAACCTTGAAGCAACTTGAGTATTGCAATACATAGTGATAAAGGCAGCGCTTTTAACTGGAGCATAACTAGCAGAGAGGTGAAGAACGGAGTAATAATACAGGTGGAAGTAATCACAAAAAGTACCTGTGATGATATGGATGAACTAGGTGTCTTTTTATTGTCACTATCTCTTGACAATTTTCAGCTACTTCTTTGCATAGGTTCAGGCAGTGACTGAGGAGCATCTTCTGAAAAGTGATCTATCTCTCTGTATTCATATCTGTATTCTGTTATAAAAATTCAACTATGTATCCCTAGCTGGTTTTTTTGTTTGAACTTATGCGTGCTAGTTAGAATTGTATTTTTTGCTAACAGTTTATGGAAACTAGCATATAATTTGTAGTAACCAAGCTTAGGGTACAAACTTGTGCCTGAAGGTAGAGTGTTTGACCAAAGACCTCTGTTATTTGTTGATAGATTTTCAATACATCACTGTTTGAACCACCTCCACAGGGGTATGAAAATGTTACTGGTATACTACCACCATATAATGCTTTTTCAGCACAAGGAGTGCCAGAGGTAAGAAAAATAAATATGTATGAGTATTATTAGCTGAAGTCATATTTTGCAGAACACTTGCTGGTATAGATTGCTCCAGCTTCTCAAAATGTTTGTTGTAGTAGTTTTAATTAGCCATTAGTATAAGAGAACACTTAAGGACAGCTAGGCCACATATTGTGCGAAGGTTAGAAGTCTTCTGTTACAAAAAAAGCTTTCTCAAATTGCTGGAGCTCTGAGTCACATATAAGTGAAAAGCTTTTATCTTTATCGAAAATGTTGGCTACATCTCAGATTACTCCACGTTACTCAATCATATGGAGAGGACTTGCTTAAGTAGAAATACCAATATGTAAATCAATTTGGAAGATATTTTAGATTAAGTGAATGTCTTCAAAGGCTACAAAAGTCCCTCACTGAATCTGATAATTTGTCATGGAGGAACAAGTCAGGGACAACATTGTATTGCAGAAATGAATGAAATTATATGATAGTGAGCGAGTGTCTATGTCTACCACTATTTTTTCATAGCCACAGAAGTGTATCAGTTTAGCAAAGTATGTTGGTTTAGTTTCCAACCTCAGTTTACAGGGCTGCTGTTAAGTGCAGGATAATATAGAAAGGTCAGCAGTTTGAGCCAAGCCTTCCTATAGACTATTATGGGTATCTTTTGCTATTGTTTTTATGGGCATTGGGTATCATTTGTAGAAATACAAAAAATTAAATATATCATACATAGTGAATAAAACTGTATATTTCTGAAAACATATTTTGTTTGTCGAATGACCAGTTGCCGTGAAACTGCTTTTCTTTTCTGTGCAGGCAGATCTAGTATACGTGAACTATGGCCGTACTGAAGATTTTTTTAAACTGGAGCGTGAAATAGGAATTAACTGTACAGGAAAGATTGTCATTGCCAGATATGGGAAGATCTTCAGAGGAAACAAAGTAAGAGTTGTTTTTTTTTTTTTCTTCTGTGGGTCAGACACTGCTCATGGTAGAGCCATTGGGAGTTAATGAGGGCTGTAAGTTGGAACGTATGAGGAGAAGAAAGCCTGCAATGTATCCATTGTGACTGCATTCTAAGAATAACTCCCAAAACAATAAAAACAGATGAATGTGTTCATCTCTGGAGACTGAGATGAGTGCAAACTCCTTAGATATAGTTCTTGCAAGAGATTAGTTTAGGGAACTGAGTGGTTTGTAGAGCCAAGGCTTTAAAAACTTTTCATCCATAGAACTGCAGTATTTTGAAGAAGTAAGTATTTGACAGGGAGTCAGATGCACCGAGATTGAACAACTAACTCTTCTGACTTTAGACAACAACTCTGACAAAATTGGTGATAGTGGGACAGTGGAGATAGTGGTCAGGTTTTGTGCCTCAGTTTTATGTCCTGTGCTTTATTTCATAGCCTTGAGCTATGACTAAAGGTGTGACACAACTACTGAACATGCTGTGGTTTGTTCTTCTGTTGAGTCTTTGGTCATTTTCACTCTTCCACATATACAACTTCTAAAGCTATGTCCCCATGGAAGTAAATTGCAACATTCAGATTTATTACTGCATTTAAAAAAAAGGCATTTTTTTAAAAGCAAATACTTTCACAGGTTAAAAATGCCATCTTAGCAGGAGCCCAAGGGATCATACTTTATTCAGACCCTGCTGACTACTGTGCCCCAGGAGTAGATGCTTATCCAGATGGCTGGAACCTTCCAGGCAGAGGAGCCCAGCGTGGGAATGTGTTAAACCTGAATGGAGCTGGGGACCCTCTAACACCAGGTTATCCTGCAAAAGGCGAGTGAAAGATCTGTACCCTGGGCCATCAAGTACTTTATAAACTGATGCTGAAAGTTATTGTGGCAATAGAAATGGATCTATTTTCAGTATAGATGCAAAGAATAAAGCTACTTAAAATTATTTTTAGCAGTCGTTAATTTTCCTAAGCAGACTAAATTCTACTTGTATTTCATCTCAAGTGGTTGCTTTTGAGTTAGGCAAGGAAAGTAAGTTTTGAGGAAAATCTCTTTGTATGGTCCCAGCCTTGTAACTCTTAGAAAAGCAGGACGTGTAGGTTTAAAGACTCTGAAGTGGCAGAAAATGGCTGAGAATTTATAGCCATTTTAAAATATCTATGTTTCTCAAGAGGACCAGTTTAAACTAGATTATAGTCTACCATCAAAGAGGAGTAATAGCTTTGCTTGGAGGTATGTTTCCTTGCCAATCCTAAATTCCAAGCAGAAAAACAGTTTAAAATCCACTTTACAGGGAGTAAAATTTCTGTACTGAAAATAACAGTAGCCTGGAGTCTTTTGAAACTTGGCACCACGTGCTTGTCTTCTCCTTGTAGGCATCCTGAACTCATTCTGAACTAAGGTGCCTACCAGTCCTGTCTGCTGATGGGATGGGAATACAAGGGTGCTTCTGGAAAGTTCACTGGCTTGTGTGACCATTGTTGGGGGCATATGACAACAATATCCTGAAAAGACAGGATAGATTGTGTGTGCCTGGCCCACTAGATTCAGAGAGACATTGACTGTCTTCAACATAGGTAATTGCATCTGTGGATATCTTCTTCAGCTTGCCAACAGGCTGCAGAGAGGCTGTCGTCACATCACACACCAGCTTGGTTATCCTACAGTCAGCTTTGAGGAGATGTAAATATGGATGTACGACAAATCTAACCTTGCATCAAATGTGGGGACTCCTCTTACACAGCTGTGCAGATGTACTATTGGGTTTGTGGTTCTGTCATTACATTTTGGTTTCCTAGAAGCACTATCTAAGAAATGATGTAAGAATTAAAAAATGATGCGTGCTTGTGGCTACTGTGTTGCTGCACTGTTCAAAAGTAATTCAAGTTTGGTGAAAGTTGCTCAGAACACTATAAACTTGACATTTTGTTCTGGTTTCTCAGAGTACACTTTCAGGTATAAAGTTAATGAAGGTGTAGGGATTCCCAAAATCCCAGTTCATCCCATTGGATATCATGATGCAGAAGTATTATTACGGTGAGTATACATCAGTCCTCCTCACCAGAAGTCAGTATTCGCAAATGTGCAACAGAATTTTTTATACTAAGATGGCAAAGTCTATGCTGTTACTTGCATTTATTGCTCTTTTGTAGTAGTGTAAGCTTCAGAAAATGTGGAAAATTCAAAGCGATCTGTTTCTGGCACGCATCTTGGTTTAGGTGCAGTAATCATTAAGGGAGTTTAAGGTTTTAGCCTACTGGTCAGCTACATTTGTCTTGGTTTTCAATTAACAGTGCAATGGGAGGACCTGCAGCTCCAGACAGCAGCTGGAAGGGAAGTCTCAATGTGTCTTATAACATAGGACCAGGATTTGCAGACAACTCTTCTACAAGGTCTGTTTTAACACTTGTCTATTTACAAAATATTGCAAAAAAAATCTCAACAAGAAAAAAGACTATGAAACAATACATCTAGAGATATTCTGGAGTAATTTGCTTCCTTCTGAGTGCCCAACACTTGGTGATAAATCATAGTTTCCATAATTTCTTTTCAAATTCTATGATTTTGCTCAGTGTCCCTTGCATCAACGGATAGACAGATTCAGAGGGTATAGGTCCAGCCCTGTCATTCCAACTTTAATCCTTACTTTAAGGTTCAGATATTGTCTCACTTGTCCTTTTCAAAATAGCAATATAGCAGTAAGTAGACATTTTTTAATACTGCTGAATTAACCCTAAACTTTCTCCTCACTTCAAGTTTGGTCTTTCTTTTCTGTTTCTGATGACCAAGGGGTCAGCCAGCTTGTACCAGTCCAACAGGGAAAGACTGGCAATTCAGTAGTTCTCTTCTACGTATGTTTCCCTTGTCCACTGGGAGCCTCCCAGGGTTTCTATGAACTTAGAGCTGTGAATTATGGCAATGATTTGGGAGTCCATCAACTGTTCGCCAAAGCTGGTAGCCCCGTGGTTGAAAGACCTGAACAATAACAGGACAGAAGAGCCCGAAGCACATATATCTTACTATTTTGTTTGGGAGGAACTGGCCTTTGAACAGTTGGATTAGCAATAGTATGTTTGTGGTTTATATTTTTTCAGCTCTAACAGAGAAATACAACTGTCCAGGTCTCCAGCACTAACAGAGTCACTCTCTAGCAGACGAAGCCACATAACAATTGCATTTGGCAATCAGGGATTTGACTGGCTGTCAGGGACTGTCATAGCATTTTTCATTGTTTATAGTTAATAAGCTGCAGTAGATAAAGCTAAAGATCACTTTTTCACATAAAAATACTTTCAGTTTACATGAGAGATTATTCTATGAGGGCTGGCAGTGAACCACAATGAACAGTGTGTAAAAATGGTGTATCATTATCACTACTTCACCTCCTGCAAAACAAGAGTATGTCTGAATATATAATGTTATAAAGACTTCATTGAGCATTATTCTTTTCTGCTCTGCTTTAACACTAACTGAAAATGAATAAAGTAGGAATAAATAAATAAGAAAGCATATTTGACAAAATTAAGGTGCTGTTTGGAATGTCTCAAAGAGCAACAGTGAGAAAAGAAACAATATGATTCATCCACAAAACATATACATGGGAATTATTTTTGAATGCACTTTCTAACATCTTCCTACTTGATAGGGTAACAGTTTTTGTAAATATGGGCTGATGCTACATATACTTCTTTCTCAGGGTAGCTCCATATCAAAATGAACCTTTTGAGTCTAGGTAGAAAGTCACTTGCACATGGAAAGTGTGCAAGTATGTGCATGCTCAAGGCACTGGTGTCAGTTATTTTCTGGGCAAAGATCCAGTAGCTGTCCTGAAGTAGGTTTTGATTTTGACAGCTATGCAGATTTGCTGCTAAAAAGATAACTTCAAATGTGGAACTTTTGGTATTTTGCCAGACACAAAAAAAGCATTGTTTGATGCTTTGTTTCTTCTGTAGGTTAAGAGGGGCTGAATATTACATTGTTTTTAGCTCTCCTAATACCTGAATTTCCTTCCTTTTTATAAAATTTCACAAGCAGATTTTACTGAGGGGGAAGGGATGGAGGACTGACAAATCTTGATCACGTAGATCTGCTGTCCTGAACAGATACTTCAATTTATTCCTGGATGAATATTTCTAATTACCTTCTCTCTAAGTTCTATCTTATTACACAGAATAGTGCTAGAAAACCAAAGTGTATTCTTTATTAAAATATATATCTCCACAATTGTTATTTTGGTCAAAATGTAAACATATTTTTAATTACTGTATATGCTTTTCAGTTTACTCCTCTAATACACAGTTATCTGATTGACTCCCATAAATAACAATTCAATACATTCTTTAAATGTTTGAATGTTTATAGATTGGCCCACTTTATAGGGTTGTTTCTAAGGCATCTTTCTGTCAGCAGGTTAACCTGAAATAAAGAATGGGACACTGATACAGCATGACAGTATAGATCAGTGCTGAACACACAAAGCAGAACAGAGCAAACTTTCTGGCTTACAAGTTATTAACATTGACTTTTTATTGCCTTCTCAGTCAGAAATGGTTACTCCATAATGCTTTTCATTTCAGAAAAGTCAGAATGCATGTTCATACAAACAATAAAATAACACGAATTTACAATGTCATTGGCATCCTTAGAGGAGCTGTGGAACCAGGTGAGCATTGGGTGCCTGATGACTTTAATTTCTTCTTTATTTTGTGTTTGGTGAAATTGTTCTCATGTTGCAAGAAACTTCAAGGTTTTTTAGATAGCCAGATAATATGGAATCTGAGAGAACTTTAATAGTTGTCCTGTCCCTCCCATCACACTGTTTTTCATTGGCATTCCCAAGAATATATTTGAATGGGAGTGCTAGAATGATAGATGTCAGAGAATTTTTTTATAATACCTGTCATTTTACAGCAGATTTCCCCTTACAACAATTATAAATTTTGCCTTTGTAAAGATTAACAAAATGCAAAATACAGAAAATTAGTGATGATTTGTGACCTCAACATACTGTTGTTGATATTAGTAGCAGGTCATATACATGAAAGACTTTTAAGTGGGAAAATAAGTATAAAATATTTCTTGTCTTCATTTATGTACTTCAGTAGAATAAGTGAATGATTGCAGATTACCTTAAAAAATAAAGTTGTAGCACTGGCATTAAACTTCACATTTCATTTGACACAAGTAGGGACGGAATCAAAGGAAATGCAGGTAACCTAAGTGCATTTTTAATTAAAGTGATATTGTGTGTTTGTTTCCAGACAGATATATTATTTTAGGAGGTCATAGAGACTCTTGGGTATTTGGTGGTATCGATCCAACTACAGGTGCAGCTGTTCTGCAAGAGGTTGTACGGAGTTTTGGTAAAATGAAGATGGAAGGTAACTTAATTATTACAGACATAAAATGATGGATATGGAAAACTGCAGCTTTGAGGAACCGTGTTGAATGTTCCCATAAGCAGTTGTGTTGATTTAACTTTTCACCTCTACAGAAAGTTGTATTTCTCATTATAAAAGATGCAAATTCATTGAAGAGATGTACATGTAGCATTGCATCTTAGTTGGCTGAATTTATTCCCTCATGTCTCCCATCAGTGTAATTGTCCTTCTTAGTTGTATGGAATGAAAATACAGCATTAAGAAGAAATGCCTCTGCAATAATATGTTCCTCTAAGGAGTTTAGATAGGATTTTTTTTTACTGCTCTATCAATTAAGTGCTATTTTAAAAAAATTATTTCAGTTAACTGTGGTGATCTTTCACTAGACTTTCTAATTTTAAGTTGAATTTTCAAGTTTAACTATGTGATTACAGGTTGGAGACCTAAGCGAACTATTATTTTTGCTAGCTGGGATGCAGAAGAATTTGGATTATTGGGTTCCACAGAATGGGCTGAGGTAAATAAAAAATAGTGTAAAGAAAGCAAAACTTGAAAGTCTGTTGCAGGCAGCTGCAATACCCAGTGGCATCTATTCCTAGACTGCAATCAATAGCTTCAAGGAAAAACTGAAGCACAACAGACTCCTTCAGATGCTGTGATGCCTTCATATATTTATACAAATTACCTACCTAACTTCTCACAAGATAAGTGCACTAAGATTTAAAAATCTACTTTGATTCCAATCTAATGTCCCTCAGTGGTCTCTATGTGGAAACCTATCCCTTAACTTAGCAGAATGATAGCATTTTATATAACTTAAATTGGTTTATTTTCTAACTTTCTATTTGAGAAATTTCTTAGTTTCTATAAACTAAAGTCTGGATCATGTACCTGTGATCCATAAGCATACCAAGCCCTTAGTGTGGAAATTAATCCTCATGGGCAAATGAAAGAGTAGGTAATCTGTGAGTGAATAGTTCCAAATTCCTATGAAACTTCCAGTATAGTAGAGTCTCAGGGGCAGGAGAATCGATTAATCTGTAGTGGGACCCCTGACACTATTCCTACCTGATAGAAGGACTTTGGGAAGTTCAGAAATGAGGTTCTGAATGTTTTTTCTCTTCCTTTCCTTGTTGGGCATGTCCAGTTCTTAACATTTTAAGTGGATTTACTCAGCCCCGGTAGGAAATACAGGTCTTACAAGAGTTTTCATTGCTTTGTCTGTAAAATCCAAATTAGAAATAGAGCAGGCAGAAAATTATCTGATGAAACACATTTCTGCTGAACTACGTTGATTTATTAGTACAGAGTGGTTTAACAGAAATGTGTTGTCTTGTTCTTCCATTAGAATTTTATTTAAAAAGCTGTATTTAAATATGTGGATAGAGCTTTCAAAATCTGTAAAATAAAATATTTTACTATTTTAATTTTACTTTTATTAGCATGTATTTCAGGAAACCACAAAATTGCATAGCAAGATGACAGTGTCAGAGGAGGGAACAAAACCAGAATGTGCTCCCAAACACCAAAGGGATTCAATCATTCTGTTAACAAAGATGAAGTTTCTGTTCCTTTGGATTTACACTAATTCTTTCTCCCATAAACTGGCTTACAGCTGCAATAGACTCTCCACATCTTACTGTTGGTTTTTGGGACATTAGATGAAGCAGCATAATTTAAATTATCTTTAAAATAATTTACTGAGAGGTTTTAAAAAGTTGGCGTTAAAGTTTCGTCCCACCTGAACTCCACTGGTAACAAAAGTCAACCATATATAAAACTTTATTTGTAATTTCTTTGTCTATGTATCTGTGCACATATTTAGATGCTGTCAAGAAAAAGCCACAATTGTTTTAACTATGAGGAATATGAAACAATGACACTTAAAAGATCAATTTCTCTTGAGCAAGTCATGAATAAATCAGTTCTTTTTATGTTTGATTTGTTCACATATTGCTACTGCTGTTCTGTAATGGCTTTTGTTTAATAATTTAATATCTCATAATCTATCTACTAGACTAGAAAGCCATGAGCACAATTAATATTTAATCCTCAATGTTTTTATGTTATTGTTTTCTTGCTTTATCTTGGTGGTGTGCATTCCTACTCTTTTACACCAAAATTAGATTCAGTTTCTCTAGAGACATTCCTCACAGCTTACATTCGTGTTTTCTGCAGCTGCCAGATCTGTCATGTACTAAATCTTGGGGAAAATTAACCCATGATATTCACCGTCTTCTGTGTAACAAAAAGACTCTGCAACTGTGGCAACAGCCTTTTGTTACATAGACAATCTCCATTGCTCATAAATGAATTTCTTTATGTTGCAAATATTCTTTTGCATATATGCAAGGCCTCATGTATGCATGTACAGGCTTGCTCCCTCCCTTCGTATTCTTTTGCAGAATCTCCTCTACTGTTTGTTTTAACAATATTAATTTCATTATGAAGTTATCAATTACCAAATAAATTTTTAGTTCACATGACTTACAAATAATTAGTTGGGTTATAAATTGAATGAATTGAGTAACAATTACTAACCTAATTAGAATATCTATCACAAAGCCAAGACTTAGTAAAATACCACTTACTGATTAGAATATCAATTTCAAACATAATTACCAGTTTGCAAAAAGTTAAACAAGTGTGTGTATGTATTTAGCATGAAAACAATGCATGGTTGACTCAAAACAGTTAGTCAAATTCATTTTAATAGGAAATGTCAGTGCTTTGACTTATCCCTTTTTGAAATGGAAGTGTGTAGAAATGACAGCAATACTTGGTTTATCAGTGTTAAAATTGAGATCAGTGCTGGGAGCTCACGTGAATAACTAGGGATTAAAAGCATGGAGGAATTCTGGCTGACTTCACAGTCACATGTTGCATGTTCAAAAAGCACGGAGAATGCAGAGTTAAAACACATGTATAACCTTAATTTACTCAGTTACAATGTTGTTCAGTAATTTTCCTGTTCCATCTTGCTCCTATGTGATGCAGCAGGCAGCATCTACATTTTGTGGATGTTTTCCACAACAAATAAAGTCCCAGAAAGCAGGAGTGGATTTCATATGCCTAGATCATTGACCTATCCTCAAACTTTAATATAATTAGTAAGGTACATGGTGCTACTTATCCTGACTGGATTCTTAAAGGTAATGCTGTAAAAAAAGTGCACTTAACATGCTCTTGACTAAGTGTCACTAATTAAAAGTAATAATTATACTTTTACAACCCCAGGAAAACGCCAGAGTCCTCCAGGAACGGGCAGTTGCTTACATCAACACAGATTCTTCTATAGAAGGTGTGCCTTTTATTTTTAAACTCACCTTATTTCACAGATGTCAATTTTAATAGTTCACTGTGTATTATTTATTGTATTCAAAGCTGGGAAACATAAGATAGAAAATATGGTGTTCAGAATAAGTGTGGGAAACAGAATTAAGTAGAGAGAGAGAACAATTTAAATTCTCATGTTGCTTTCTTTTGCTAATACTGCTGTCCCTGAGCTGCAGCTCACACGTCTGGAGTCCAGAATGTCTTCTCTGGAGGAGTTTAGTCTTCTGTACTAATGAACTGAGTGGTCAATGTTAAAACTTTCTCTTAACTGCATTAGCTTTAATTTAGAATTACAGTTTTAATATATGACAGACTACTCCTTGCTCTACTTGCCACTCCAGCTCCTTTCCCTGTGGAATTATCTTATTTTGGGACACTAATTTATCATGATCTTAAGACAATTTATGTCGAGACCTTAGGCTTACATTTTGTGGGGGTGGGACATATTTTGGTGCTTTGGACCAGTGTGGTCACCTTTGTTCATTGCTATGAGTAAGGAGAATATGCAGAGGGTTACATATGTATTATAGCAGGGCTCTTCTAGGAGAATAAGCGCTGAAAAGTGTTTCACAAAAAACCTGATCCACCATTATCCAATTTACTGTGCCCTTCAGATTATGAGAAGAACCTGTCATACAGGAATGCTGCTTAGAAACTAGACTTTGAATTTTGGGCACAACACTATGACCTAAATCACAAAATCCTTCTTAAATTATACTGAGCTTTATTATAGAAGGGCTTCATTTACTGTTGTCTGTGCTGAAATAACAGTCACTAGAGTCCTGTGAAGCTGTCCTGCATCATAACGTCAGTTATTTGGGGCATTGCTCTTCCCATGTTAAGCCCGGCTTATTTGGGCTTATTGTGTATGAATAGAATGGATATCAACAGGCATATGTAAGAAATAATTTTATTCCTCCCAGCTGAAAATTTTATCTGACACTAAAGGGTTGGAAAGAAAGAAAAGCCAGACCTAGTTTCTAAATGCTCAGTTGGAGTTGGGACATAGGGAGGGTTAGAGTTGTTCCTTCAATTATGCAGCCTACATGCTGTGTAAAAAGCAGAGCAGAATTTCACGCCTAGAAGATCTCACGAATGAAATAATGGCTTTAAAACTGCTTCATATTCTCAGCATGGATTATAACACATATTTTTTAGTTGGTTTGCAGCCAACATGCTGCTGCCTTAACAATTTTCTTCTAAATCTTTGTAATTCAAACATGTCTCTTGCTTTATGCATTAAAGAAAGTGCGAAAGTAAAACCACTGGAAAAGAAATACGCAATAAGGAAAAGAACACCATATTCAGTGTACTGTTTTAAGTATCTTGGACATCTTTCAGCTGACTGAGCATTAAAATCCCCTGTAGAGCCATAGCACCCATGTACTCTGCTGATTGTTTTGTTTATCATCATACATTCTCCATAGCACTTCTTATGCCACATTTTGGACAGCAAATGATTTCTATTCATTGTCCTTTAGCAATGAAAAGAAGAATAGTGGGTCATCCTTTTGAGTATTTTTGTGACTTTAATTTCCAGTTCTCAAATACAGACGTTCCTTGGAAATATCATTAACATTATGTAGTATTTTTTCCATCATCATGGGGTTTTATGCAATTGTCAGTCTAGTCCTCTTGTGAGTAGACTCTACAAAGGATGACCCAAAGGTCTAAAGCTATATCAAAACCTTGTAACTGTTATCTGAGAGCTTATGTTTTATTATGTCCCAGTCTTCTCATCCCTCTTCCCCTCTTTGTTACTGTCTGTATTTGAGGACAGAGGAGTTTTCCCAGCTGCTGTCTGGTGGCTGTAGTCTCTAGAGAAGACTGCTTTACGCTCCTGCCTGCCTCCAAAGTGCTGATGGTTTCTTTTCGTTGGGGCTCTTGCTGCTGTAACTGACAACTTCGGTATGAGGTACTCACCTAGCTCAACGTAGCCTGCAGGCAGTGTGGAAACCTCATGGGTGTAAAGTGTAGAAGCCTCAGTGTGGTGGTAAAAGGGAAGGTTTAGGAGACAGTAGATGAAGACATTACTCTGCATCTTTGTTGCCTCCTATTTGGGTGAGATTTAGTTCTGAAATGTGAAGTGCCAAATGTCTTGCAAGACTCTTACTCAGAAGATGGCCTCTCTTTCAGATACAGTCTGCAAAAACATTGAAAAAGTATTCTTTATGATAAAAGAAACAGCTGCATTGAAAGTCTTCATAAAACATCTTGCAGGGAATATGCCTTTCCTCCTGACCAGTTCCTGAATGCACTAACTTTATTTTTAATATCCTACAAAAAGCAGGATGTTTCCATTGCCTTCTGTTTAACACAAGCTTCAGGAAGGGTATGAGTGAAAAGGGCTTGTAGCTAATGAGGGATAGTTAGGCATATTTTAGAACTATGGGAAGGCTTAATTACATTACTGTGTATGTGCTATAGCCAATGCTATACAAGTAGTCTATTTCTGTATATATTCTGAGGCAAGACCTAAATTCTTGCCTTGGAGTCAAGAAGTTCATCTAAGAAAAGACTTCAGGGTTTAGTCCATTAAGAAGATAATTCCACTGGTATGTGAAGGGAAATTTCCATGGCTTTGTTTCTTTTTCAGGTAACTACACATTAAGAGTTGACTGCACTCCTCTTCTCTACAAACTGGTGTATAATCTGACAAGAGAGGTACAGAATCAGAATGTCTATTATTTGTGACTTTCTAAGAATGTAAAAACTGCAAGTTTATTGGATAAAATTGGATTGTTGAATAATATTGGGTTTATTTTATCACTGTGCTGGGAGAATCTTGATCCCACCAAAATCAATAGCAAAACATCACGTCACTGGTACACAGTCCAGGCCTGCGGTTCCTCAGTGTTCTTAGAAAGGTTGAAATGTGTCACTGACATAAGTGGAATACTATTTGCAAAATATAGTAATAAATAAATAAAAACAAGATAATAAAACACTTGAGCAAGATCAGTTCTCTAAAGTGATAAGCATTCAAGGAAATAAATTGCATTTTAAATTTCCATTTCATGTGCAAAAGAGAATCTATTCATTTTCACATTGGCTAGCTACCATTTTCTCTCTGTCTGTTCCCCCTGAATCTCCTTCATATTTCACTGAGCTCCTGAAATATTGTGATAAATATTGAAGGATTGAGTGGGGTTTGCAACAGTCCAGATGTAAGGATTTGCATGATTACAAGTGGTCTAATCACGTCTCCTTTGCTTTCACCTCTCAGGATGAATTATCATAAGGCTGAAAGATTGTGATCCATTAAAGCATGAAACTTCATTGGCTGTATAAGGAGTTAACCAGATTAGGCACCTAGCATGAGCCATGGTCACTATCCTCAGATCTGGATTCATCTCAATTAACAGAAGACATCTCTCTCTGACTTAAGCAATGTAGGCTTCCTTTAAAGGCAATGGGTAGAAATAGGTACCTTTAGGATGAGATTAATTTGACCAAATGTGATTGTCTCCTCTTGTACATCCAGAACTCTCAAACTAGTTTTTCCCCCTGATATTAAGGGACCCCAGGTGACTTGGTCCAGTGTAAAATTCTGCACTGTAATGGCACTTGGTAGGATGACTCCAGCGACTACTAGTCTCCCATGCCACTAGATGCATTCAGCTGAGTTATTTTCAAATGCAGTACACTTTCTTTTAACACTGGAAATGCCATGGTTTGAATCTGGGGCGGTTTATCTATGCTGTTCCCATGTTTTTCTTTTCTTTTCTACATTTTATTTTATTATCAACTCTTTCTATCTTACTCTTTCTTCCTTGCAGGGGAAGAAGCTGTGCTTGTTCAAACATTAGCTGTGACACTTCGCGCACTGAAGGGCATTCTGTTTCACCTATAAAAATTTCCATGTCCCTATTGCTGCAGAGCCCTGGATAAAATAATTTACTTTCTGTCTGCAGCAAGCCACTTACCCAGGGATATGTTTTTCTGGAAAAGATAAACAAAGTAAAAGACTGCTCTGGGCTAAAAATAGTACCTCACTCTTGATCTTAAGTCAACTATTCAACTGTTACTGGGTTTGAGTAGAAAACTTCCATTAAAGTACCGTACAAAGTACTTGAGACTGGCTTTTTTCAAAATTTTCCTATTCAGTGTTATTTAAGCTTTTAGCAGTAGAAGCTTAATGTAAACAATAGAAAACCTAACAACTGTTCCATACTTCTATGCTGTCTCACTGCTAAAAAGTTCCTAGAAGTGCATTATATTCATCCATATTCCTCATAGCTCCATTTATAAAGGGAATTATTTTATGGTAGAGAGTTGTCAGTGAAAAGTCTATTTCTTGAGCTTCTTAAAGCCACTGTTGGAACATCTTAGCTTTTTTTTTTTCTTGTTAGCTTGTTATAGACAAAACCCACAACTACTTTTCCTTTTCTGTTGTTCCACAGAGCAGGATTCTGCAACAACATTCTGATTCTCTGCTGTTCTTTGCTTTCTGTGTACAATCAAAGAGTAGTTTCCCCAGTTTTATCATATTGTCTCTGTCCAAAGAAGCTCATCTGCAATCCTTTTTCTTCTTTTTACTTATTTTTTTTCACTGTCTCACTAAATAAGTTTGAGGAGACCCTCCTTGCCACATTTGTCTAGAGGAATGTTTTCCTCTTTTTTTACTCCTAAACGTGGGACCACCTTTCATCTTTTTGAAAAATGAAATCATGGTTCAATTTTTACAGTGATTCAATGTTGTAGTTTTCATTTCCAAACCATCTTTCATTTACCAGTGTTGATTTCATTTACCAGTGACCTCCAGTGATGCATAAATCACAGGCTGTGAAACCTTTTCCTAGAACACTTAAATTCTTTTGAACTTTTCTGTAGGATCTTTCATAGAGATTGTTGGAATTCTCCCAAGGAAAAAGATGTTTTGATGGACTCTTGGAGAGAAGTCAGGGATACCAAAGGGCATTTGCTGAAGGACCACATGTAGATAGGACACCATTTTTGTTGGCATAGAAACATGTATACAGATGACTGATAGACCCTGTAGAAATGTGGCACATCTTTTACTTGGCTTATTGCTTCTAGCATCACATAATAAAATTCATTTAAGGGTTCAAATATCTTTATTCTCCAGGTCTTTAAAAATTCCAGGGAATTGGATTACGAAAAGAGGGAGAGAAACTAAAGCAACAGCTAGAACAAGGAAGCTCTGTTTTGCAGAAGGATCTGCTTAAATTTTTTTTTTTTTTCTTCACTTGCATTTAGGTAGCCTCTTACAAAGATAACCAAAGACTCCAATCTGTACCTTTGCTAGTCAGTTGTGTCTTTTCCACTAATCTGAAAAAACACCTAATTTCTGTAAGGGCTAGAAAGGCTAAGGTGGAGTGATTGTATTTTTAGTTTTGCTATTTCAGCTGCAGTGCATTTGGTTTTGGATGACATTGGGAAGCTAGATGTACACATCAAAGCCTCAGCCCATTAAGTCTTTGCATATCCTGGTTGTTAGTTTCTTGAATAGGAATAGTGAGAAGTTCTGTGCACCTCAGGAGTCCTAGTTAATTCTTGGAAACAGCATAAATGGGACCAAAATGTTCCCTATGCTTTGCATTAGGCTTTTGCAGGGGATTGAATTTCATTCAAGAAGCCCAGTATGTGAAAGAACATTACTCCAGATGTGGGTGATTATGCATGTCCAAAAGAAAGTTATTTCTGTTCATATTAAAGAGTCCAACATCCAACTATCCAATATCCCAAGATCTCTCTGCTCTTCTTGTTTTTTAGTGAGCCACTTCTCACCACAAAAATGTAGTGTACACATGAAGTGTCATCTTTCAAGGAGTTCTGCATTTAAGTGTATTCCTCAGCATACACATGGGACATTTAGCTGTTGACAGTCTTTTCTGGCCCAACTCTGCTACTAGGTTTCAGACAACTGGTCAGCACCAGCCAGCGTTTGCAATAGTTCAACTCCAATTCCCCTGTTCTGATCATCACTTCTTACTTTGTATTTATACTTAAAGAACTCAGCGTCTTCCCTTAAGGTAGCAGCAAATGTATACTGATTCTAGATTTGGATCTAAGTCAGGGAAAACAGTATGTTTTACTAGGCTCTCAGTGTTGTATGAAAATGCTGGCCAATGGTTTTTACATGACCAGAGCTGTCAGAATAACATCTCTGCCAGAGCACGGAGTACTTTTACTCCCATATGTCAGAGTTCAGCTTGCTCTTATTAATGTGCTGTTTTCAATTTAGCCCTAGAACTTGACCAAAGTGCCCTAAAAATGACAGCAGCCAAGCAGTTAGTTCACAAAGTTGTTATTTTTCTGCTAGCTGCTGACATAATATCAGAGGTCAGAACTCTTTGGATTTTCAATTTACAGTCTGTTTATTTTTCAATGCAGAATTTGTCTCAACAATACTGTGGGACTGTGTATCTAGCCATGCACATTTATGCTTTGTATTTTGGAAAAAAAAATAAAAATCCCAATCCTCTGCATGCCATAACCAATCTTATATTTAAAGGACCATATCTACTAAAGATTGTTTAAGTGTACATGGAGACCAGGGCTGGAGTCTTGATTTCTTTTCCTTCTGCCACAGATTTTCTAAGAGCTTTGGTCAACTAATTTTATACTTTTTGATAGTTTTCCTGGCTGTATGATGACTGTACTAAGTCTTACCTTTTCCATCCTGGTTACATAGCTTTTTGATTTTTTTTAAGGTAAGAGTGGGACCTACGTTTGTACATACAGTGTCTTGCACAATGGTTCTCCAGTCTTGGTTCAGTCCTCTTGGCACAGCTGTAATGTAGTTAATGACTAGTTTTGACTCTTCCTTCCAGCGTAATTCTTTTGCACCCTTCCTATAGAAAAACAGTCAAAGTTCAGGCTCAGCCTATTAAGAGAATATTGCTGCTGTGCAGGGCAAACCTGCACAGAGTTAAGGCTGTCGTCTTCCCTTGCCTGCTGAAAGGAAAGCAGCTAGGGCATCCTGGCTGCTGGAGGAGCTCTATAGTGTTATATATGCTGTTATACTGTTGTGTGTGTACATACACAGTGCTATAAGGTCCTAGAAATCCCCAGGATCCACTTCCCCCAGCAGCACATGAACTCCAGCTAGTGTCCTTGAGCTTTTAACGTGCTCTTCCCCACCGTTTGTCGTTGGTTCTAAGTGCCTGTGTGATGCTTTTTGTGGTTGGGATCCATAAATGTATGTAACAAATGTAAATGCTGCATGTGTACTTCCCTGCATGCAGCAATGCTGTTGATTAAGAATGATGCAGATAGCTGTAAAGGTCTCCTTAATTGAGTTAGAGGTACTTCCAATGAGTTTATAATATTTTCCTCTCCAGATTTTAAGCCCTGATGAGGGTTATGAAAATAAGTCTCTTTATGAGAGTTGGCTTGAGAAAGATCCTGCAACTGAAAATAATAGCTATCCCAGGTAAGCTGTTAATCTGTTGTTGTTGTTTTTTTTCCCCAATATCTTCATCATATCACAGCATGGCTGCTTTCCAGAATTTTTCAAGATGTGCTATTGATGATTGCAATACAAAAACTTTTAGTACAAGGTGACTCTCTAGCAATATCTTTTAAAGTAAAATAAAATAAAATTTTATGACTGCTGTAAAATGAAACCTCACACTTTTCAAAGGCTTTTTATTAGTAGAAAAGCAATTTGGAAAGCAATGAAAAAAGAGTAGGGCAAGGAAAGAGTTCAAAATATAGTTTAGTCACCGTACTAGACAAGATAATATCAAAATTGTTAGGAAAAGCAAATGCTCAGTTGAAAGAAACTGCCTAGAGCGGTAATTAAAAAGCTCTAATGATACTTATTCTTTGTTTAAACAGTGGATGTGAATGTAATACATTACAAATCTATATCTGAGCCTATTAAAACTTCATATTTGAAGGTATTAAAACTCCAAAACAGTCTTTGAGCCTGTGACTCGTAGGGCTAAATCCTATTCACAATGTGGCAATACTCACGTAAGGTAAAGAGAACTGCCCCTTTGTGTGATTTGACCAAAATGTTCTGCACGTATTACTCTATCTTTCAGGCCCTGGTAAGATGAGTTCCTAGATTCATTAGACTCACTGAGATTTCTTCTTTTTGAAAAAGCTACCAGATCTGATCTTTCTCAGTTGATACCAGTAGTTCCTTGCATAAATTTATACTAACAAAAGAACTTTAGCTGGAACATAAGAAACTTTTCTTTTTTAGCTGAGAAACACCAGTTATTCACCAGGCTAGACATATAAACATAAAACTTAATAAAAAGCTTTAAAAAAATATTTGAAAATACTTAGAATATTACAGCTGTCTTTATTATAATTTTCTTTTCCTCTGTCTTGCCACACCTACCCAGCAGATGGCAACATTTACTTGTAAGTAACAAATGCTAATTGTGTCTCATGCAGTAGAAATTACCAGTCTTTGATTCTAGAGTGGAATATGCTAAGTATATAAACACATCTGTCTTTACACATATTGCTGCCCAAGTCATATTAGTTAGGAAATAGATGATTAACATTGCAAAGACATGTCTGATACAATTTTATGGCTCTTGTGCATAATGTGTACAACTTTTTTAAAATGTGGTCGGTGTCATAATCAGGATTACTACATTTAAAAGATGTTTCTGGCAGTATTGGATACTGAATTAATATGGTGGAATAAAATCAGTTAGAGTAATTAAGCTTGCCACTCATCTAATCTCTGATCTTACTAGTGTCCCTGATGTCTCCCTCCAGAAGAACTCACCTCCATTTCTTTGAAAAATCTGCATTTTGCATAAATTACTACCATACTATACAGTAAGTGCTCTCACTAAGATGTTGTCTTTTCTACATGTAGAATAAACAAACTGGGATCAGGCAGTGATTTTGAAGCTTACTTCCAGCGACTGGGAATTGCATCAGGCAGAGTCCGTTATACCAAGAATAGGGTAAGTCTTCTAGATTGCTTGAAGCAGTTTGATAGTACTGAGCAGTCATGTTTTAAAAACATTTATTCATGGTTAATAAAAAAGCTTCAAAGAATCTTTGCTGGTTGGTATACCAGTGCCATTTCTTAATTTAGCAAGAAACCTAAATGTTTGGAGAATAAAACATGTTACAGTGATGTGTATATTCTCTAGGCTGTCAAGTTCACAGACAGGTACTTATAGAATCTGATTGGAGGTGTATATTTCATTCCACCATACTGTAGGTAGGCCCCTTAATATACAAATGTTCCTTGATTGTGTTAAGAAATAACTACACAAGATAAAAAGGGGCCATGGTCGAGGACTTCTGCTATCCAAAACCTGTAACTGTTTTTACTGTTAGTGAAGGCAATCTCTCTACAATGGAACACGTTTGTGTAGATAGAGAGAAGGAAGCCTGCTCACTTAGTCTTGTGCAACAGTCCATGGATTCAGGTTGTTTTAGTTTCTTAAAATGAACACACAAAAATAGAGGGATAGTAAATTGTGTTTTGTAGCAAATAGCCTTCTTGATGTGGAAATTGTGCAAAACATCATAGTTCTTAGGTGATCAATACATCCTTTAAGTGCAGTTAGAATACAGGGCACTGACAAATTTGCTTGCTCTTTTTCAGAAAGCAGACAAATTCAGCAATTATCCTGTTTATCACACTGGGTATGAGACCTTTGAGTTAGTGGAAAAATTTTATGACCCCACCTTCAAGAAACAGCTGACAATTGCCCAGTTACGAGGCAAACTGGTTTATGAACTGGCAGATTCCCAGGTCATTCCATTCGACTGTAGAGATTATGGAGAAGCCTTAAAAGGATATAGCAATAGAATTTATAAATTGGCCAAGAAACATGAAGAACAGATGAAACTTTACAATGTATCATTTGGTGAGTAATAGCCACAAGACTATTTCTTAAGTGCATTAATTAGAAACATGCAGAGATGTTATATCTATTATAGCTCTGAAACTGAATTCCTTACTTTCCTATTTCAATTCTGCCATCATAATAAAAAACCTCTTAATTTTTTTTTCTAAACATAACACAGGTTTAACGCATTATTGTCTAGATGAGAGGATTATAACAGTTTTCATGGATATTATTAATTATGGGCATTATTACAGTGCTTATGAGCAGTCATGGACCTCAAATGCAGAACAAAGAGATGTATCAGCCAGCTTCTCACTCTCTTGCTTAAAAAAGAAGACAAGTTAAATGTTTATGGCAACAGCCTGGTACTTGAGAGACACAGGTGCCCATTCCTCCTCAGCCAAAGACTTCATCTGACCCTAGGAAACTTGCTTACCATCTGTCTCAGTGCCTGGCTACCACTTTTAGGCCACACTTCTCTACTCATCTGTGTAAATACATCCATTTGCTAAGCACTTGAACACATTGCAATGAGGCATATAAAATAGGTCTGAAGCAGTGGAGTGCTCTGGATCTCAGGCTAGAATAGCTTCCACAGTAATTTTCTTTCTCTTTCTCTCCCTCTCTTATTTTTTCTTCTTTCCTTATTTACCCCTTATGTTTCTGTACCAGAAAGGATTTTCAGTCAGTCCTAATTCACTTGCTATCTGATGGACCTATGGTTTAGAGACATAAACTAGCTTTTTGGAGATGCAGTACTTCTTTGGGTTGTGTGAAACATTATAAGTAACTCAAATTGAATCCTCATTTGGGGAAAATTAAAAATTACATTTAAAACTTCCTGTAATACCTTAGGTGAAAAATTCTTGACTATTTTGAAAAGACACCCTTTTTTGTAAAAAGGCGACTCAAGACAGAGGAAGTTTTGTGTGATGGATCATCTGGTCTGAGATTTTGCATAACACAAGGATTTATTTCAATATGTTCTTGTGTTTACTGCAGCATATCTTATAAGGAAACATCAAATCTGGAATTTCTTTTTGCAATAGTAGAACATCTACCAAAATTGCTGTTAAATAATTTATTTTAATTGTTTGAGTTATTTTCTCATTTCAAATTAGAAGTTGCCCAGACTACCTTCTGACTAATGCATCCATTTTTGTTCCTAGATTCTAGAAGCAATCTTTTTTTTTAGCTTTTCTTCCTCCAAATATCACTTAACCATCTCTTTAATAACTTTATAGATGTGTCATTTTGACCAGTTTTTTACAAAGCATGTTCTTCAGTCTTTTCATTATTTTCATGGCTCTTCTCTGATGCCTCATCAGTTTTAAATTATTTCTCAAATAAAACTGTAATTTTTACCTTTTGTTTATTCTATTGCAGCAGAGTACATTAAAATATATAGGCAGTTTTTACAATACTGTGAAAATTGAAATTAATTTCACTCAGTATTTTCATAGAATTGCCAATTGACATCACTGAATGTCAGAAAATTGCTAATTAAGCCTGGATAAATCACATAATTGTCATTCAAAAGAATAGATTAAAGTTTTTATTTGCCTTTGGATTCATATTTCAGCTCTTCCTCTGTAACAATGAAGGCTGCAAACCTTTTTTCATAGAATATGTACTTGTAGTCATATGCTATCAGGAACTAAGGTTTGCAGAGGAAAAAAACATAGAAATGTGATATTTTCTAAAATAACCAGCACTGACAACACTGAATAGCTAGTGAACATGAGCACAAATTCTCTTCCATATTTTCAGATGATCTTTATTTTTTCTCTTAAATCCCCTCCTACTGCTTCTGAAATATAATCTGTTACCACAATATAGCCATGATGTCAGCAGGGCAGAATTCTGTCCTCTGGCAAACTTATAACTATTGCCACGGTTGTGGACAAGTGTAAATTCTCACCCTCACAAGGTGACATGGGTCTGTCTATACTGTGGTCTGTAAACAGGTTGCAGACATAAAATATATGCCTCTGATTATGTGAACTAAAGAATAATATTAATACAAGAAGAAGCAAGCGTAGGCTGGTGATGAATAAATAAGTTTGCTAGAAATAGAAGACCAAATGAGACTGCAGAACAGCTTTCAATAGGAGTCCTGGGAACAGAAAGCCTATCACACTAAATAGTGTGATAAATCTATCTACAGAAAGCCTATCACATGAAAATAGTGTGATAAATTTATAAACAGCAAAGGGCCATAGTTGCCAGTGGAGGACTGGATTTAGGAGATGACCTAATCTTATGCCCCATATTCGTGTACGATCAAAGACAGAATACTCTGGTTTATCTAAAGTTTTCTGAAACTTGTAGGCAAAATGTCCAAGTTGTAAACTCTCCTTCTTTGTAACTGAGTTGAATTTTGGTAAGGCCAGAAGTTCTCCTCGTACATCCACCTGTTACTTATCCTACAAAAATTAGTCATATAAATTGTTCCTTTTCACAGGTCTGTGTTAAATAGACCCTTCCACAGGAAAATCATCACAGCTGATATTGCCACTAAAAGAAAGGCCTGCTGCTTCTTTGGCTAAGTTATTCCACATGGCTTGGATGTACTGCCAGGGACAGAGCAGGACAAAGCAACTGACCGACCTGCCAGCCCGCCTGCCCGTCGTCAGGCACAGCGGGCAAAATCCTGGGGTTGAGTAGCGGCTCTGTGGGACGGCGTGCAGGGTCGTGGCAGAGACATCGCCTATGCTGTAACTCTAGGGCACGTGTGGAGCAAGCACAGGACTTGGCTACTTTAATCTACCTTGTCTATCACTCTGTTCTATGACAGTTGTGTCTTTTATGACTCACCTAATACTATTCAATATACATACCACACTATTCTGTTATGATATGAATAGGACATAATGGTCCAAGAGGGAAATCCCGCTGTCCTTCCACAGCCTGCTGGAAGAGCTGGTATTTTTGATGTAAGTCAGGGTTTTTATACCTAAACGCTGCAGTGCATCCCTTTGTTAAAAAGGAAACTGGAGAGTTCTATGTTTGCAATGCCAGCCAGTCTTTTCCTTGCCAGGCAGAGGGAAGATGTATACTTGTGAAAGCTTTATCAAGCATTCTGCTTTATTGTTGGCCTTGCTGCACAAGGTCTTTGTCTATTACTGCTAGTACTGCAGCTTTTTAAAGTCTGCATTAGGGAAACTAATGAATTATGGAAAGACAACAAAATTAATGCAACTATATTAGCAAAACAAATGTAGTTTTTCTCCCACTGGCCAACTGAAAGGTATATTGGCCGCAGTAGATACTCTCAAGTTGTTTACAAAGCCCTTCCTCTTCTAGATCCTCTTTTTTCTGCTGTGGTGAACTTCTCAATGGCTGCTGCTGAATTTCACAGGAGACTTGAACAAGTTGACAAGAAAGAGTAAGTCTGAAAAAAAAAATAATTATATATCTGGCATAGGTACCCAGGGTAGCAGTTCTTTCTTTCCGGTGACTATACAAGGAGCCTCTCTGATTAGTGTAGAATAGAACCCTCGAACTCTGAGACAGGCAGTATCTGCTAAAATTAATTCTGCTTCCCATGATGAATAGTATCAGCTGTAAAGCCTATTACTAGTATCAGCTCGTCATTAAAATTATTGCAATACATGGAAAGGCAGGTAGCAGTGAAAGTTAAAGTTGGACTGAGCTCTGTATTTAGACACCTACACTTGAGTGTTATAGGTGATGGCAGAATTCGTACTTTGAGCAGACCTGAAGGAGACAGGATGATGCTTCAGAGTATCTAAGATATCCATATGACGATTGCAAACCTAAGGGCCCTATGGGACTCCCGTGCCCTCTGAGTGCAGTGGCTGGAGGCCACGTACTCCTAGGCACCTAGTATGGTACCAGATAGTTGTGTTTAGGCAGCTGAATCTTGTCCTTACTATGTTACTGTATAGATTACAGCAGGAGTTTGGACACTTGGCTTATGGGTGGACACCAAAATCTAGCTATCTTCATCTTGACCTAAATCTCAGTCTTCCTCTCCCCTCTATTAAGTGGGATCTTTCTAGTGCCTTTTAATACTAAGCAAGTATCATCTGACACTCTCAGAAAGTCTCCCATTTTCTTTTGCATCATGTGAAATCTTGTGGTTGAGTTTTCTAACACAGAAATCCCAATGCATTAATATAACATGCATTGAATATCTCCCTTTGCAAAAACTCATCTTTTTGCAAACTGTAGACCATCTTTGTCCTTTTTTTTTTCTGTCGAAAGAAGAGGAAAAGTGTTTAAATGAAACTGGGAAGTCATGTTTCCTCATGTCTCTGTCTCCATTTTCTGCAGTCCAGTTGCAGTGCGAATCATGAACGATCAGCTGATGCTTATAGAGCGAGCTTTCATTGATCCTCTTGGCTTACCAGGAAGGAAGTTTTACAGGTGAGGCACAAGTTTCTTGGCCAGCTCTCTAAGGCCCTCTATTTTTGCAGATGAACCCCACCCTAACTGACTGGTCAGTTGAACTGCTGTATAGGCCTCATATAGGAATTACAGCTCAACAGATTGTTTCAGATACAATCCAGTGAGTAGCAGAATTTGTTTATAACACCCAAGGAGAACTCCTTGGCTGCACCAGTCTTGTGGTGCCTAATTCCTCTTCTTGGGTCTGGCACTCTGTTTTTATTAGCCATCATGCTCAGTGACTTTTACTTGCAGGTGTGTAGTACTACTTCTGTTACCACTTGCTTTTTTAAAGCTGTGCAAAGTGAG
The DNA here is from genome assembly GCF_000690535.1 of Cariama cristata. Classification (NCBI taxonomy): domain Eukaryota; kingdom Metazoa; phylum Chordata; class Aves; order Cariamiformes; family Cariamidae; genus Cariama; species Cariama cristata. The sequence goes on from NW_009598872.1 coordinate 70,009, forward strand.
GATTGAGGGGAGAATCAACTGTATTGAAAACAAAGAAGAAATGAGGGTAGAGTAAAATGAAGAAGAGGATGAGAACAGAGGTGTAGTGAGGGTCGGGCCAACAGAGAAGTCCAGAAGAGAGAGCTTCAGGGGGAGAGTGAGAGGCCTTTGAGGACAGGATAGATAAAGGCCCATGAGCTGTGCTGCAGAGTCTCATCTGTCCCAGGTTTGGCTGCTTCTATAGATGCTCCTATTGGCTTAAATCATTAACTAGTTAGTCTTGAAATTTTCTCTCTATAAGCACATGGGCCTAGAGAAAGACAATGTTTGGTGTGCCACAGTACCCTTTATAGAAACCCAGTGCATTTATTAGTAACACTTGACAAGAAGCTAGCTTCCAGTGTCAGGTGTGTGACCACCTCACTTTGCACTCAGTATCCCCCTTTTCCTAATGACTGGATATAGCTGACTCACTGATCGATGGCTTTCACACCAAGCCAAAAGTCCCTCAGGCAGGTAGAACTGAGAATCACACTTCCATCCTCCTAGGATAAACTTGTTCACACTTTTGGAAGAATGAAATGGTTGTTTTCTACAGTTGTTCTTGTTCATTTAGAGTTGTCTGGATTTTTAATTTTTTTTTTAACTTCCTTGCACTTATTAATGTAGTTATAGTGTTTATTTTGATTTGGGAGGACTCTCTCACATGCCACAAATGTGCTTTGATAACGTCATATGAATGAAATCAGTTTAAAAGCAGATCTGCAACTATTCGTTATTTAAGAAAAAAAACCCACCAACAAATAAAATTAATACTTTAGTGCAGTTCTGTCCCAATATGATCACTTCTTCACTGAAGAATTCATGCTCTTCTCAAGAATTCTCCCACAGATTTTTTTCCCCTCTTTTTACATTCCTTTCCTAGATCTGCTGACCATCATTCAGCTGCTTAATTATTTTTAAGGTTTCTGTTCCACTTCTCATTGTACACCCATAACTAGTTTTATTCCCTGTTCCAGAATGCCACATTAGTTCAACAGGTTTGTTGAGCTTCCATCTTCAAAAAAATTTAACATGGTTTCATTCTTAATTAGACAAATGTGTCATCTCTTCCCAAGGAGAAAGCTGCCTGTCCTAAAGCTGTGCCCTTTCCCATAGATTTTGCCTTTGGGGCTGCTTCCTTCTGTCCTTTTAAAGACAGGTCCCACTATATTTCCTGTGTATTTAGTAACTTCTGATCTTCACGGGATTCACAGATGCTTTATGTAGCATGCATAGAGTTTCTTACAATGAACACACGGAACCTCCCCCCTTAATGGTTACTTTTATTTAGTATAGTTATATTTTTCTTCTTTCCCCACAGACACGTCATCTTTGCGCCAAGCAGTCACAACAAGTATGCTGGGGAGTCCTTCCCAGGGATCTATGATGCCATGTTTGATATTGAAAGCAGAGCAGATCAGCATGAAGCCTGGGAAGAAGTTAAGAGGCAGATTTCCATTGCAGCCTTCACTGTGCAGGCAGCAGCAGGGACACTGAAAGAAGTAGCATAGGATGATGGCTTCGAAAAGCTTAGTCACACAGCAAAGTCTGAAATGCAGCACAGTCAGGCTACTGCAGTGACCCAGTCTCTCCTGACTGCCCGCTGTATCTGAGTTTCCAACCTTCTGAATGCATGCAGGTGTCCTGGTATGATGAGCAGGAGCTGTGTGTGTCAAAGAACCCCTGAGCTAGAAATTACTGCTTCTCTGATAGTGACAAAATGGTAGCTTTAAAAAAAACCCTTGATGGAAGCAAATTTGGGGGTGGGGAAGGTGGGGACAAGGAAGAATCAGTTCCCAATTAGAGTCTTCTGAAAGATCTGCCCATTTTGAGGACCTGTTATTTTGGATGTACAATTACAAAACCGGTTATTTGCAAAGCTGCCTGTAAATCTTGTCCGTAGCAGTGATCAACAGCACACATTTCAATACAAAAAAATGTAACATGCCTCAGCACATGCATTTTTCTGGTTCTAATTACTTTTCTAATATAAGACACCATAAGACACTAATATAAGACACCAAAGGCATCTCTGTATTTCAGAATCTATTCTGCAGGACTGGTGAAGGCTCACTATACTGATTTGCTTTCTTTTCCTGAAAAAATAAAATACTGGCCCTCCTGCTGATTCCCAAAGCAGTACTAGCCATTCTTGATAGTCAGACAAAACAGCTGCTTATATGCTGAAATCCGTAAGCGTTTCCTTAGGAAGTGAGTGTCCATCCCTCTGAAAGTCACTGTGTACCTCTCTCTTTTATTTGCACTTTGGAAACTAAAGATTTTGGGGGAATAACCAAAAGCTGAGCTCCCTGCTCCTTTTGGCACTTTCACTACTCCCAAATCCATGGCAGCTTTTGTTCCTGTTTTTTTCCCGGGAGATCTCTTTTCATGCAGAGGTCTTCTTCCAGTTGAGGGAGCTGGAGGACATTGTCACTATTGGCATGGGGCTTGAGGTTATTCTGTCTTCAGATAAGACCTGAAGAAAGTTTCCCATCAGGAGCTGCTTTTACATTCAAAGAGAAACTGAAAGGCACGAGAAGGGTAATTGTACAAAACAGTTTCATTTGTAAAAAAATTGGTTCTTGCTTCATTTGCCCTTTAAATGTACTTCTCATCTACATGCTTTACAACTAACAAAATTGCTAGAATTTTATTAAATCACATTCCACTTTGTAGGAGCTGATAATAACCAATTTATTCTCTTATGTAAAATATACTAGTTTTTCCTCACAACCATAAATTGCACCAGGTTGTGGGAATAAAATACTTTTTGTTTTATGGGGAATAGAACAGATGTGGTACTGAAAAAGACAGAATTAGAGAAACAGGGCAATTACTAGGCTAGAGAAGGAGTTGTTCTCATCTCAAATGCCTTGAATTCAGACAAGGGAACGAGAAATTACAATAGTTCAGTCCTTTGGGAAGTTGTTTTGGGGGTATATGCCACCAAGAAGAGAGGCTTTCATCGGCATCACTTCCAATGAGCCAAGACGAAGGACTGTGTACCTATGGATGTTGTGCTCATAATTTACTGTTAAATTGCTTTTCACAAATCAAGCCTTAGGCACATGAGGAGGAAATTACACTTCCACAGTCCACACTTTACCTCTTCTGTTGGAAAAAGTAGTGCTTAACTGACTGTCAGCATGCAGATGAGAGACATGGGTAGTCAATGCTGAGGACACCAGAACAGTGACTCCGTTTGTGGTGGTCTCTTTACTTCTGCCTAACTGGGACTGCTCACAGTTACTAAGTTATTCATCTCCACATCTGTAGCTTGAGGTGTTGCTGAAGGACGTGATACCCTGTGAACGGTGACTGGAACGTAACTGCACTGTTTTTTCTTCCCTTTTCCTGAATCACCCACTCTTCCTGCTCCATCGTAGCTTTATGGGCAGTAATTGAATGCGTCCCCAAAGAACGGCTGGGGTATCTGGAGGGTGGATAAGAGCCACTTGTGCCTCTTCCTTGTGAAGAGCAGCCAGCTGTCAGTGGTCACTGCAATAACATATTCAGAGGATAAGGCAAACAAGGAATTTCCACATAAAAAGGAAATCTCTGATGAAGCGTGCTTCCTCCTTCATTTACAGAAATCTCTTTAATAGTATAAACCAACGAACAAATGTTTTACCAGCAAACGTACTTTTTCATTGGTCGTTAGCCTTTGAAGTTCTGTGCCATTACCCTGCTGCTGCAAAGAATATATTATCTCTTCTTGTTTCTGTGGGCACTTTGAAGCTGTAAGAATTAGAGCTCACATCAGGCAGAACACACACCTGGCATCGATTGCTTTGTTCCTCTTCTCAACCTAATTGATAACTCTGGATGAATGTACAACTCATGATGACCCGCTACATCCCGAGTATACAAAATAGTTTAAATCTATTTCCATTCCTCTCTATAAAGTTCTACTGAGGGAGAGTGATACCCAAACCCTTAAAAATAAGGAAACCAAACCACACATGGCTTATACTAATTGATTTCTATAAAGTCCCATATTCTTGGCATCGAAAGGATCAGTTACTCAGGGCTGAGATTGCCTTCCCTGCTTCAGTCAGTAGTTACCATCTCCTTTTCTAGAGGTGGGCAACCAAGCAGCTGCTGCTGTCTCCCTGCCCAAAGGCTGCTGTATTTGCGTAGCTCTGCCTGGCCTGAATTTCAAAGCGTGAGGGGATTTTTCAGGCTCTCCTTACAAACAGGTAACACTGCGTCACCTACCCTGTCCTTCCCTAATTCCATTTGCACAGTTCATTCACTCAACCTGGCAGCAGCAATCTGTGAATCATATGGCTGGGAGAAACAGACCCTTCAGCCTAGGCTGGGGCTGCAAAATAATTTCGCAAACTTAAACTTGGGTGAAGCAAACATCACTTGGATATTTGGTTTGCCAGTTGTCTCTTTAGAAAATAAGATTCAAAGGGACAGTGCCAGGAAGTTTATTTCAGATTCTCTTATGGTTGAAATACCTTTGGTTTGCCTTTGGAAAGGAAGCTGTAACACTTGGTCGATTTAGTGATGGCTGCAAAGTGGGAAAAACCTACCTGCTCTATTCTCCACGGAGTAAGTGATTAACACAGTCCAGTTACAACACTCATTCATTTGCACCAAAAATAGTAGTAATTTAAAACAGTTATTCTGCTGTGTTTTTTAATCAATCAATAAATAGAAGTAGAACCACCTAAAAATGGTCTTCAGATCTTAAGCTTAATAAATCTCATACTAATTCAAAACCTTTGAAGATTAAGTGTTTGGGATTAAGTGACGCCAGTGCTTCTCTCACCACCCTGTAATTTAGCAACCCTTCCCAAAGTTGACTCGTGCATCAAGGGACTGCCTTCGTGGAGCAATGAAATTAAAATTGCCCTGTCCTGGTATCCTGATGACTGAAGTACAAACACAGCAGCCGAAGAAGTTTTGTAATTCTTTCTAACTACACAGTTCCAGTGTTAGAATAGGGCATTTGGATTTGTCCAGTTTTTTTTTGGTTCAGCCAGAGCAATTTGTCAAGTCCAGGTCAAACTTTTAAATTGCTTGATCTGATCTAAAATTGCATTCTTTTACAACAGTGAAAAAAATAAAACACCTGGTGTAACTCAGTGTATCTATTAAGGAAAAGACATTGCAAGAGAAAGGTCCTAAAGCAGCCCATCAGCCCATTAAACACATGATCACAACCAGTACCGGTGCTGTATGCTGATTTTTCCAAAGATGCAACTTCTATTATTCTGTCCTTCTTCTATAGATAACCTACAAAATAATCTCTGCGTGTTCATAAGCACCAAGAGAACGTGAACTCTATGGACTGCATAGTATTTTGCAACAGAGGAGGACCTGAACACACCTGGCCAGCAGCCCTCAGTGACCTCACCTCTATTCGGGTGCACTTGATTGAAACCCATGAAAATTAGTAAATGTATCTTTAAAAGGTTGCTTGTTCTCCTCTTTAAACCAAGATAACAACTAAATATGTCAATCACAGATCTTTTTTTAAAAACTAAATTGCTTGAAAGCAGAAATAGTTTATCCTCCAATAGTGCCGTTCAGAGGGGAAGAGGTGCTGTGCAGCATCTGCAGAGAAGAGCTACTGCCGTGACCCCCCCCCATTATTCCTAAGGAAAACAGCAGCAGGATGAGATTCTGGAAGATACTGAAAGTCCCTGAGGACTTTCTGCACCTCCCAGGCAATGCTGGGGAAAACCTCAAGGAGGTAGAGCTGGAATCTCCAGGTGACAGAGCATCAAAAGCAGCTGGGCACCTCCTCTCTGCAGCTGGGAGGAATAGGATATACTCAGCATGGCCCACTTTTTCTCTCGCTTACTCTAAATTCCTCTATTTTCATTCACGGGATTTTAGCATACAGTTAAGAGTGCCATTAAGAGAGCTGAATGATGGTGAATGTCATGGACTTCCCTATGGCAAAGCAGAGAAGACAACACCAACTAAACGAAATACAGAAATCTGGCTTCTGCTACGCCGTTCTCTTCTGAGCCGAACCAAAGTGCTGCCACGCAGAAACTGTCCCGAGAGAAAGTAGTATGGCCTGAATTTAGTGAGCAGTCTTTTTTAAGGCCAAAGACTGTTTTCATTACACCACTGAGGATAAAAGTAGCTCCAGTGAAGCAAGAGTGGCTACCGTTTAACTCCGTAGTTTAGGTGCAAGTCTATGGTGTATTAGAGTTGAGCTCTTAGTCGAATTCAGCAGTTCGGTCTCTTAATCAGCACCAGCAGGAGGAACTTAGAAAGCCTAAATGGTTTAGGAGCTGTCTGTCCCATGGATTGCTTCTGTACTTGCTTGTGCCACTTACAACCTGTGAAGTCAAGGCAGCTCCTGTCAGTGTCAACGTGGTATTTGTCCTGACAGATCCTACACCTTTAAACATTGTCCTCATCCAGGAAAATCTGCGAGCTGTTCTTCAACCCAACCTGTGAGGCACATCCATGTTCTGGACCAGCTTGAGGAGCTCAAAGAATAGAGGAGGAGGAGGGCTGGTTTGTAGGCACCTCATGCAGGAGGGGCTGGAGCTGGTTCAAGGAAACCGCAAACACGTTACAACCTTCCATAAAGGGAAAGAACAAGAGAGGCGATAATGGGAAAAGCATTTCACAGGAGGGTATCAGATAAGAATAGGCTTGCTATGTTTACATGGCACCTTCCCCAGATGTGCTTTGCTAGCTTGCTGACAGAAAGCTGCTGACGCATTCCTGATGCTGCCATCCACATTGCCTCCAAACTCGCCTGTATTTTTAGAAGGAAACCCAAGCCACAGTTGCTGGACACAGCGACTGTTGTGACAACAACCCTCATGTAGCCCTTAAGCAGTAGGACGTCAGGCTGGGGAAATACGGTCAGCTGCGAACACCAAGCACTGAAAGATGATTTAGCTTCCTCTGAGATCACTCGTCCCTTCAGATATTCCTGGAACCACCACCCCCTCCTGAAGTACTGCTTTTGCTTCCTGAGCTCTCTCCATCTCCCACGCCACATTTCCATACTTCTTCCACCCAAGCCCGCATGCCCTGGCACCTCCTGCCTGCACTAAAGCCCGCAGCTCAGACAGATTTATCCCAACAGAATTCACCTCGCAGAAGTGCGGGCACTTGCGTGGCATCGCCCGTTGCCACAGCAGAGGAGCAGAACACAAACATCCTGCCTGTCTTATTACGGCAGAAACACACACACTTTATGAGTAAAGACAAGTTCATTGTCAGTGTACTTGAAATCTTAACTGTGTCATCAAAGAATGTTTAGTCTATTACAGAAAAAGAAAAAACAAAGAATACTATTACAGGCAAACCTTTCAATAACAAAGCAGTTAAAATGATTATGAGCTGTTTCACTTCCTGGGGTCTCCAGTATCATCCTGTGCCCTTTCTCGAATCATCCCATGCCCATGGTCCTCTACCTCACATCCCATCCCCCGGTTTTCAAGTTCCCCACTTATACCAGGTTTGTATTCCTCTGCAATGTGATGCTGGAATCATAAATATGTTGTTCTACAAAGAAAAGCTGCTTATTACTAAAATCTATATAAAAAATACAACTATACCATACCGCTATAAAAGGAGAAACAAAGGTAAAACAAGTAAGGCAACAGCCATCTGGTCATGAGAAAACTTGTAATGGCCAAACAAGCTAAAACACAGCTCCGGGAAGGCGAAGGGAAGTTCAGACAATGCAAACCTGGCAGGTCCTGAGACCCTGCAGAGCTGGAACAAAGCTTGTGCCCTCCTACTAGCCCTGGCAATGCTGTATTTATTGAGCTGTCAGCAGAGGTTGGCACTCAGGGACTACCTGGGGGAGATCCCAAGTTTTTGAAAGAGCTATCATTAAGGACAGCTACTTATATAGAGTTGTATACATACTTAGTATCTAGTCCTGGCAAATCTGAGAAAAGGACCTAGCTTTTCTTTCTACATTTTCAAACCATCCCAGTTCCCCTAATTCAGCCTGATTGGACTCTGGTTTTGCAAATACCAATCATTCTTGTCATCTGCAGTCTGATAAATGATAACCTGCCTGAGGCCTGGATATTTATATAGGATTCAGAGCGTAACTGCAGGACACAGCACTTGTCTCTCAGGCAGTGTTATACTCCATTTTGTACTAAAACATAATTACCAGAATATGGAGAAGTTCTGGCAAAATCTATCGGCTCTCTCACGGCTACTGCTCATTCTGCAGACAACTATACTTATAATTTCAGTGAAGAATACCTTCACTGGTATGGAGGGAAAGCGAGGATGTTACTACACTGCAGATTGCAATATACCCTTGAAAAGTTATGTTTACTTAAGTACCCCTATGGGACAGGTTAAGATAAAACGTGCGCATTATCTAATAAAACTGTAAGAATTGTGCACTCAACATTTTGGTACTGCCACTCAACCACGCTGAAGTTTTTGGCCACTTTTCATTGTACAAGTCCCAACGACACTGCACTCTTTAGGCAATGTGCATCAATATAATGGTTCAATAATAAATGCAACAAACTTAATTGTCTGTATTCTAACGTAAAATATTGTTGAGGAGAAATAACAGCAGAAGAAGAAATGCTGAACCATGCCATTGTGCTCACATAGCAACAAGGTGAACCTTTATAAATACAGGAAAAAAATATAAGACACTGTGATTTTAAGTTTCAGTGCTTTGGCACATTCACAGCTGGAGTTGTTGCTTTGTATTAACCTTCAGTCTTGGCGTGTTTCCTACGAACTATTTCATTTTTCTATAAACATGTGAAAACCTTTGTCTTAAAAATTTATTTTCAACTGCATTTTAACATCCTCCATTCCTTTTACCAGCTTTATCTTCTTTACAGCTGTTAACTGCTCTTGGAAAGTGGAAGCATCCCATTTAGGTTATAAATCTAGTGAAGTAAAAATTTTGTAACAGAAGTGCTGAGAGGCTTCCGATCTGCAGAGCTACAATTACAGAATAATTCTGAATTGAGCGCTTTTGTTGTAGGTTTTGTTCATGAACAGACACTGCAAATGTTAACTGCTGTCACAGGTGAAGGCAGAACATTTAACATCTGGGTTAATGCTTATGCATACAACAATATAACTTGATTACAAGGCGGTCCCTTAAAAAAAAAAAATTAAGTCCCTTGGGATCTAGAAGCGCACAGTATCAACTCTGCCTCTCATACACGCGTCTGATTTTCAATAAAGGAAGAACAAATTAGGTTAAGCATATTAGGCTGGAAGCACATTAGATTAGTTTTCTCCCAAGCATTGAATTCAGTGGTAATATTGCAGTATCAATATTTATGATAAATTTAAAACATTTCAGAGAACAAGGTTTCTGGACTAAAAATATTTCATAGATGTTTGTAAGGCAACAGCTCTGCCTCCAGCTAGCTTTGAATGACTTTTGTTGCAATGCAGCTTTTTTTAACAAGGAACTAATTTTTTCAAATCCGTTTGCAGTAGGTAACAATAATATTTTATTCAAGAGGATGCTTCCTTCTCACACAGAAGCACACTGGCTACAAAAAAACCTGCACGCTTTCTGGATAGCCAGAATCAGTCATCATATACATTGATCAATTAAGCTAAAGAAAAACACATTTCACGTACCTCCGGAGTACAGGTCCCTGTTCCTACTGCCCCTTTCCTTTTAGGCTCACAGGACTGACTACAAATGCGTAGTTGACAGTGGTCAATGCACAGCAGCTCTTCGTTCCTGTTCACACCAACATTGTGTCAGGAAAACAAAATGTTCAGAAGTGGAACAGAAAAATGTTGACTTTATGAACACGGGTTGAAATCTGTGCTGCCTACAGAGAGGTCTTAAGGACCGTGCTCTTTGCCTGCCCGTCCTCCTTCCTGCTAACATCCTACCTCCCCAACACCGACCCTTCATTTTGCAGACAAACTCAGACAAACTGAATTTGCTTGACTAACAATCATTTGGTGCAGTCACTGTGGATTACTTTATAACGTCTGTAACAGGATCTTGGCTATCTTTGATTAAAACACCTACCCAAACTTTGAGAAAACATGAAGTTTCTATTACCATAAAAAACTTTACGCCCCAAGAAATGAATCTTTTTCCTCTCCATTGTGGGAATCCTAGAGGTTTTGACAGGTATCTTCTTCCTTTTTCCAAGAAACCAAGAAAAATAGAAAAAAAAGCAGCAAAGTTATAATATCTTCAGCATTCTTAGAAACAGCCCAAACATTGTATTTGGAATTATTCCAGTTCCAGTAAGTTTGTGACAGCTCAAAATTCTTGAACAGAACAATCTCCGTGAATGAGACAGGCCCCTGTCCGAGCAGCCACACTCACTCAAATTCCTGCAAAACTTAACGTATCTTGACTGGGCTGTTGTGCCAGAAAGCAACAGGCAGAGAAGGAAACCAAGGGGTGGGGAAAAACCCTTTGCCACACGGTTTCCCTCGTATATAGACTGACCTGTGGAAAATGCCCACTTACATTCTATTTCAACAACTGTGTTGAATCCAAAGGGAAGTTCTCTCCCATAACAAAAGTCAAAAAAAACCCCAAATGCAACCAGCATGTAATAAGAATTTTATTGAATACATTTAGAAAAAAACTAGAGCATGAAGACATGAGATTAATTTCTGCATATAAGTTTTATGAATGTGCAGAATCAAATAACCATGCAAAAAGACATCTTCCCCCTTCAACTGTAATTCAAGACTCATATAATGGCAAAATTATTACCACCTTAACACAGTGTTCCAGACACGTAACTCGTTACTTTAAAAAGGATCTGGTTCCTGAACGGAGATAAAAAAAAATTCAGTAGGAAGTCAGAAAGACCAATGATTAACAGGTACAGTATTTAAACAATACTCATGCCATGTTTAAAGAATGCAAGCAAGAAATGCATCATTACATCGATTAAGTACATTTTTTTTTCAAGGCAAAATTCCTAGTAAAACTAATCCCTAAACTACTGAAATGGTGACTTGATAATGTACAGGTTTCAGAAACTCATCCAATGGAAGATTTTTTTTGTCAAGTTACATCAGTGCCATGTAAAACGTGAGTCAGAGTAGCTGAACAGCCCAGTGCTTAACAGTCTATTAACATCCAAAGTAAACTCTGTCTCCTCCAAGAAACGGTGTTACAGATGTAATATGTAATGCCAGGTAGGAAAATGGGCTTCTACATGAGGGAAAAGATTAAGATTTCTGTCACAAACTTGCATACGTACACAATTTTTTGTATTAAAAAGGGATCGTGAAGGAAAAGTTTTATATGCACCCGGCCAGTCAGTTCTGAGATGTGTAACATGCTGTCTACATGTGTAACATGTAAACCCATAGGACACATAACACGCTGTCTACATGTGTAACTTGTAAATCCATAGCAAAACACACAGGTTTTGAAAACTTGTTAATTATAAAAATATAGCTAGACTGTATCAAGTTAACCAACTTGTTAAATACAGCAGAACTTCTGAGAACATGAAAAAAAGGGCAAATTTAACAGTAAATATTCCAGTACATACTCGTTTGCAATTTAGCTTTGTTATTATTAGGTGAAAGCCCAAGTCATCAAAAAAATCACTTCACTTAGTTTTCAAACCCTGCTTTTGAGAGAGAACTGATTGGTTTGGTACACTATGGTCGGTTTCACTTCCCCTTCCACATTTACTAATAAAAGTTACAGCCAAACCACTATTCCTTTGAAGTGTCAGCTACCACTATCCACATCAAGATGTCTTTTTATGGAACATCAGAATCAAACATTGGTGTGTTCCAGCCTGTTCTGAGCAACTGGTCAAAACACTCAAATTCACCGATACAGCTTTTGCAGCTTGATGATGGATGCAGATATATGGTTATAAAAAGCCGCTAAGAATGAATGCAGTTAAACAAGAGAGTTATGGCAGTCTATACTATCTGAAAATTTATCCTTTTATTTTGAAAAACATCACAGGCCACATAAAACTAGGTTATTATTTGTAAAACCTACACCTTCTTGCCTGAGCAAAGCTAGGTTTGTGGGTTTTTTGTTTGCTTACTTTTTTAAACAGGTGAATTTTAAAAGTGGGTTTATTGCCACTGATGGGGAAAGTCATTATGGAACTCCTGAAGTATCTTTAATTCTGTGCTGAAAGTACAAACTACAGGAAAAGTCAGAGAAATGAATACAAAGCAAAAGCAACACTACGGACCACGTTTACAGGAGCTTTTTTCTACTTATGGCCAAGCTGACTCAGCTACCAGGAGAATGTAGTTTGAAAGAGCATAACAAATAGCTAGAGGGTCCCACAGCCTCCAGCATTAACAGCGGAAGGTTTGTTCATCCACACTTCTCTCCCTTTAGCGTTTAGTATACCATGGGAGAATATAGACTTGCTTAAAAACAGAAATTCTGTTTTCCCAAGAAATTCCATTTCTCTTGTAGTTCTTTAAAATGGATTTTACATGATGTAAACCTAATGCATGTGAGGATGCAAATAAATTGAAAATATGCTAAAAAAATGTGGAAAACATAACAGATTTGGGGTATTTATATACCCATATGGCTAGACACACATTTGAACTTGCTTGTTAAGTAAGAACTATATCCTGGCATTTAAGCACTGCTCATTTTGCTGTCCAAGTTCAGAGTTCTGCATACAAAACCACAGATGGCATGCTAGTCGCTACAGCTATCTAGAATTTTTCATCCACTGAAGCGATTGTTCTCAGTATTACACTAATAAGAGCTCACTTGTTGGCTCAGAACACATCAGGGAACAACTGTTCAATTTTTAGACGACCATTCGCAGGCATACATTTTTGTAAGCTTGCATCTTATCACTTCACAGCACCTGACATTTTCATATTAAAAAAAAAAAGAATGCATTAGAGGTTAATAGAATCTTTCAGGCAGAACTTAGAGCTGGGACTTTCAATATGGGCCCAAGGGAGTAAGCAACTACACTCCCTCCAAGTCAATGAGGAAACAGGATCTTGAAATGAAGGTAAAGCAGCACCAAAACAAATTTTATGTATACAGCACCAGTATTACTTTCTTCGTGTTTGGGGACGGTTTCTTTGGTAATGTATTTCCTACTACTTTAAGCATGAAGTAGGATTTCAAGTACTGCTAGAGACAGAACTCTGAGCTCAAGTCAAATTACACCTGTTGGAAAACAGCAAGATTCTTAGAAATCGTATTTAACTGCAGAATGCCTTTACTACATTCCGTGTTTCCTTTGGCGTTATTCCAGGTCTGCCAAGGTAAGTAGGTGAGCATCCGCACATTTCAACAGTCCACAGGACTGCTTGTTTACATATGTAAGTTTTGGCACAATAAATAAGGGTGTACATTTTGCATGACTTAATACAAAAACATTGTTTTTCTTTCAGCTGCAACTCAAAATTAAGAAACTATTTCAAGCAGAAGAGAAAGCAACATTACTGCATGTGTTGCTGCTTGGATAAAAGCTTCATTTTTAAAACCATCCTGTTTTCAGCCACAAATATTTACTGATGTAGAACTGAAAACAAAAATAAGGTCTCGATTTCTAATTCCGATGTTCTGCTTATGCAGTTCAAAAGAAATAATATCTTTAAAATATTTTAATTCAGAGGTACAATTATTGAGACATTTTAAAGCTTGTTGTTTGTTTCTCCTAAGACTTGTCCTGTAGATAAATTTAGTTCTTAGATTACCACCCTCAGAACCAAGAGCTATGCATATCTACATGGAAATAATTTTCCTGAGACATCTACAGTGTGTACTGGCTTCTCCTACTACTTACATCCACCTACTTTGAAAAAAGATTCATAACTTTAAATGTTGTAGAATATGACAGAATATACATTCTAAAGACTGTCAAATAGATATAGCACCTTGGTAATTTTACAATAGTCTGCTGTTTGTGCATTCTCCACAGTGGAGATGCTAAGTTATTCAACCATTTCACTGTCTATTCACTTCTATATTTAACAATTCAAATACCAAAGGTACAGGAGTAAAAAAAAAAAAATTCCCCTCTTGCCAACTTTGTTTTTATTTTAATCTGATCTCCTGCTTTTATACATGAAAGATAGCAAAAGAGTTAGCAAGTACTGAAATCCTTACCAAAATACCATTTATTCTATCCCTCCAAAGCCAATAGGTATTGAAACAAACCTTAGTTTCAGAAGACAACAATGCAAGTCTACAAGTGTTCTTTCATATTTATGTTTCTGTGCCTTTTATTCTAGATGTAAAACTGCATGCTAATCACTTCATAAACTCAGATTTCTGTATCTGTATTACCATATGCTTCATAATGAACACTGCTAAATTTAACATGTGCTACCCAGTAGACCCAGACTAAACCGAACACTTGAACAATTAACACACAGTGGACTGAGAACACATCTATTTGGACAGTCAGTGCGTGGCAGGTAAGGCTGTAAGCAAAGGGCAATAGCTCTTTTACTCTAAATCCCCATGGAGACACGCCAACTAGCATAAATATACTCATGGGAGCAAGAGCAGCAATAGCTATTACTCTTCAAGTTTACACCCCCATTTACTGTGCGTCAAATTTCTTTGTAGAAAGGAACACATCATCTAGCATAAAAAAACCCCGAATCTATACAAAAGTTAAGTATTTGATTACAGTAGCAAGTCACCACTTCATAATGGGAAATAACTTGTCTCTTGGAATCATTATTGATCTGAATTCTCTTTTTTTTGTTGTGTGTTGGGTACTGGTAGTTCAAGACTTGCCCATAATAGGGGCTCTGCTTTTCTCATAGTAAGCTCAATCTTTGTAGCCGTCATGTTCACATAACTCCTCTTTACATCAATTACCTAGAACAGAAAACATATTTCACACTTCAGTTTAAGAAACAGACTGCTAGATACTTGGGAATTAAGTTAGGAAGAGTACCTTATCACTAAGTTTCAGTAGATGTTTATGTAGCTGGAGTTCCCTCTGTATCTAGGAAAGTCAGCCCTCTCCCCTTCCCAAGCTATGAACATATGCCTATGCATATATAACATATACACTGGTCTAACACATACATAAGCATGCAACTACGTAGTGTCAAGGGTTTTCTGCAACACCACTATCATGGTGTTGGGATCAGAAAAGATCTCAGGAGGTCAGCTTCTGCTCAAAGCAGCATCAACTATGATGTCATACCTGATCACTTGGGGCACTAGATTCAGATTTAAATGTAATTGCTGAATGACATGCAACTGAATTTCTTTCAATAAGCAGAGCAACAAGGAAAAACAAACAGTTTCAAAAGAGAGGAAGCTGAGGGTTTGTGGTTTGGGTTTTTTTATTAAAATAGAAAATTATTCTTATACTTACTCCCCATAATTTCACACTGCGATGGAATTCCTTTTCTCCTTCAAATACAATATGGATATTTAACTTAAGAGGAAAAACAAGAGAAAATTTTGTCAGCCTAATAAAACATTTGACACCTCAAGTATGTTTAAGCAAAATGTATCACATTAGCAAATCAATGAGCAAAGTGATCAAATTGTTCCTCAGACATAGAAATGAAAATCTATTCTAATACAGTATCTGATTCTAACACAGATTCTGATACAGCATTGTAGCCAATAGTGGCCATAGATACATCCTGGAAGCTCTATCATTTTCTCTAAACACGTGATTAAGAAATCAGAAAAGCATTTCAACACTTGTTTAATATTAGTAGCTGTGAAACTGCGTACCATGAAGAACAGTATTAAATTACATTAAGCCAAATACAATTAAATTATGAATCTGCAATTATTTACATATATAGTGATGCAAATCCATCACACTCGGGTTTTCATTGCAGAAGTCAAAGTAAAGATATTTTTTTTGAGATATTATATTGCAGCTTTAAAAAAAAAACCCACCACACCAAAAAAACCCCATTAAAGCACAGATGTCCAAACAGAAGGGGAAAAAAAAGCTATACATACTTGCACAAACACAAATGCCAAGAAAAAGTCGTTACTCAAAAAAGATTCTTATGCTACCTCTGTCTTGTAAATAAAGTAGAAGCCAGATTTTCCCAACTTCAAGCTTCTGTAAGAATTAAAAAAAATAATTACATCTTAAAGGTAGACACTCACCATTGTGCTATTTGCCTCTACGTAGCTTAGATCAGGAACAGAGTTTTTAGCATATACAGAAATAGTCACTTCTCCTCCAGTCTGGTGCCAATCATGCCTGCATGGAACTACTTTCTTACCCTATATATGGAAAAAGGTATAGAAAAAAAGACTTAAAATCACATTCAGGAGTATTTTTACAAGATTAATCAGGATAAAAGCCTGAATTTTAATATTTTTACATTTTATTTTAATATATTTTAATAGCCAATAAGCATAGCTAATAAAAGACTAGATATTTCATGTTCACAGGAGATTGCAAGACTCCATTTACATCTCTTTTTAGTAAATATTTCAGCAACTGGTCCCTGACAAACATTAGAAGTGAGAAAACTAATGCTATATGACAGACTATAGTAAGAAATTGGGATATTGTGATAGGGAAAAAAAACCCACGCAACTAAAAAAATCCCCAAAAGCAACAAAAAAGTTAGTTGTTGGATTAATTTCCTTTCCAAGACTACAGTTATCCAACAGGTTGTAGAAAGGAACTGAATAAAGAAAAAGCAAGCCATGAATCCAAGAAACTTTCATATTACTGCAAAAAATGATTGCATATTACCCTTGTTCTCTGATGCAGCAAAAATAAACGGTGAAGAAGAACAAAATAACAACAAAAAGGTAAAGTAAAAAAAATCCTGTTAGCTAGAAGCCCATTATCTCAATATACACACATTAAATATACACATAGTTTCTTAACATCTGGGTAAATTCTTTACAAGAATACTCTCCTGCTTTAGGCTCACAACTGCAGCTTGGATTTTTTTTTTTTGTTATTTTTTTAGCCTCTCCTTTCTATATTTGAAAATAATTCTTAAACACAAACATAAATCTTCAAAGCAAGCAGTAATTCCATGACTTCAAGGAAGCAAAGGATTTGTGAAGTAATTGTTGTAGAACGAGGTAACAGAACTACACTTTCTAGAATATATCTTCATTTTCTTCTGTTACGTGTTCTGATGCTTACAGTATCAAACTCATTTTGCCTCAGCAATAGACAACATATCCATAATAAGAATTTTGTGTTCACCTGCATCCAACCTGTGACCAGCTAGTGTTTTTGAAGTAAGTGTTCAGTTCGATTATCACATTCTATAACATTCTCTAAGAATCTTTTTAAACCTTGAACAGAAATATTTTTCACCTTGTAATTCTGCAGTTTGTTCCCAACACTGCAATGAAATACCTATAAACTAAACAGGTGCTCTGTCTGTATTTGTTATGCTGGTAGCCAAATCAAAACACTCAACTAGATCCAGAGCAGAAAAATATTCAGATACATAAAGAGAATCCAAATTAGACAGAAAAAACCCTTCCATCCCCACCCCTCCACCCATAGAACCTCATGGACCTCATCTGCCCTGCCATCCCTACCTAAACAACAACTCAACTACTCAGATTCAAACTGGAAGTACAGTTATTTTACTACGGAATATGTATGGCTGCTCTCTTTACAGTCTTTGGGAGAGGAAAGACTTCTAATAACCTTATTTTAAAGTAATATATATGGAATATTTTCTATATGGAATATTATAAACTTTCTTAATAACAAAACATAAAAGACTGCCATTTTTTTTTTCCTGAATTTGCCAAAAAAACTTTTACTATAAAATAGTGATATATATGTACCACTAAAAAGAAAGGTTGTACTCTATTACAGGTGTACTTCTACCACAGATTACTTCAAACTCCATTTCTCTGTTGTCATGCTGTGCACAGTATTGTCCATATTATTTCAGAAGTAGTGATCTGTAACAGTTCAACTACATCTATAACTCAAGCAAGCTACTAACTACATTTCAGTATTCAAAATTCAGAACGGCCAGCTACAGAATGCACCGTTAATGATACTTACCGCGTCCTTTTTAGTCCATACGTGTGTTCCTGTTGTGCAGCCTTCTTGAGCTAAAAATGTATTGAAGTCAGATGTTTTTCTTTTACAACAGCTCCAATACTTCATCCTTGAAAGGTCACAAAATAATTAACAAACAATATTTAGGACACTATCTACTGCAAATATTTAAGATCTTTCCCTTATGCACTATTACTGCTACACCCTCTTCAAGCATTGCCATTTTTGACGGAAGAAGAAATACAGAAGGAGAACAAGGCAACAAAAAAAGCAGGAACACATAATAGACTAATTAAAAAAATTAAAGTTAATTGAATACTAACCCTTCATGGAATATAGGTACACCAGAATGGTATATACATACTTCTTCTGTGCTATGTGGTCCTTCGTATGTCTAGTAAAACAAAGCATTTAAAGTGTATTACTGTTACAGGATGTGGACCAAAGGAAAAAACAAAACCAAACACAACCCACAACAGAAACATTGAACAAAGTACTACAAAGCTTTGAGTAAATAACATAGATTTAATTGTTTCCCCTAGCTTTTCAAAGTAATCGTTTAACCCTCATTCACAGAAGGTTCCCTGGCACTCCTTCTAACAAGCTATACTTTGTAGTAGTTCAATGGCGTACATCAATCGTGACACCATCTGTGCTCACCAAGGTCACTTTAGATCCTCAGAGAGATCTATCCTTAAAAATACTCTAAATATTCAGAGAAAACAAGTACTTAACTGGAAAACAAATTAAATTTATCATTCATAAAACCCATGGATTCTCAAAACGAAGTAAATGAAACAATACACAACTCTGCCACTAAATATCAGATCAGTTTTTCCTAACAGAAACAAAAGACTGCTATCAGTTCTCCTCCCACCAGAGTTTCAGTAGAAAATGCAAAATCTGCCAGATGTTCAGTGAAATGCCTACTTAAATTCTACTGTCCTGTTCTGTACAACACAAGGATGTCAGTGCAAAAAACTTTCAGTTTAAATGACTATACAATATAAAGACTAATTTTGGCACTAGAAGTGTTAAAGTATTTTCTTTGTGGATTCTCCTGGCAGGAAGCATTAACTGATAAGATCTGCAGATGCTTCTGACCTATACACAGATTATCAAGAGCAATTCAACTGTTATCAGTAAGCTACCTCTTACCAATATTATATTTAACATTTTAAGTTGAAACCTGTCAGTATCACGGGTTTGGCAACCTTATTAATTAGAAGTTCAGGACAGGCTTAAAAAAAAGTAATCTTAGACTTACTGCATGCATAGTACAAACCAGCCTACATTTGTCCATATTAAAGTGTGTTATCAAATGTGCATTTGTTAAGCCTGATGGACTTTGTGCCTTTTACAAATCAATTTGTAGCACACGAAAAAACACCCAAGAAAGGAAAACACAACTGTGCACTTAATAGTTTAGCAGCTGGGTTTAAGAGTGGAACTGAACCACTTACTTTTGAACAGCCTGCATTTTTACATGCCGTCCCAATCTTGATTTCATCACTGTCTTCCTCTGTAAACAGAATCATATTATAGAAAATAGCAACTGAATTGTATAATGTACTAAATATTTTGCTTTTATTAAGAATTAAAATGAGCTAAAGAGTACATGAAAAAATAATAATTAAAAAAACCCACCAAAAAACCCACACAAACAAACAAAAAAAACCCCACCAAAAACTCTAAAGCTGTCTATTTTCTGCCTGGCACTGAAAGTTGCCAGAAAGGTACAAAGAAACAGAAATTATGCAAACATTCCAAAAGCTGTATTACTTATGCACCACATTCTAGGTTCTATACCTTTACACTGTTTTAAATGGGGGGTGCGGGGGTGGGAATCGATGAAAAGTATTATTACAATCACAGAGGAAGAGAACAATCACTCATCTTGTCTGGCTTTGTAAAACTAAGAATGTAAACGTTTCCAACTGCTGCCTATAAATATACACAAGGAAAGAATTTGGATATCAAGTAGAAAGAAGAGCTATATGACAGTTTTGGCACAAGAACAAAAGAGTATAAAATTGCCACAAATATAGGTTGAAATTAGAAAGTGTTTCTTAAGGAGCAGTGTAGTTTTGGAATCAAATTCCAAATAAACTCTGGGAATTAAAAAAGAAGAAAACCAGACAAGGAAGAACCAACTAGTCTTCCACGGAATATCACCAGTTTATGAAAGGCTTTATACAACATTGCGTTTACAGTAACATAGGAATAGAGTTCATTTCTTGGGAACTCTTTCAGTCATATGTTCAGAAATGGATATTCCCATCATGTCCATTCTAACCAGAAGATCTTACAAAACAGGCAGTTCAAATAATTTTAATGGCAACATACTGCTCCTAACACCCAAGTCTCCACATTGTTCACATTTAAACTCCGATTATCGTTCCCTAGACTGGAAATTATTTCCCAGACTATTAAGAACAAGAACATAATTACATGAAATAATCACTTCAGAAAAAACAACAAAAACCCAGTATTTAATTTATTTGTGTGACAATTAGCATCATATACCTACTTAACATCTCTATATCCTTACCTTTTTTCTCTTCATTTTCTGATGACAGTTTCAGTTTATCTAGTGCTTGCTTCAAGGAAGCTGACACTTTCAGCTGCAAATTTGTCATTGGCTCATCTGGGCTAAAAAAATGTCCATGTATTCATGTCAGCTTCATGAAAAATAATTTACAAAAGACAACAAAGTAGTAACACTTAATCTTGCTATAAGGTTCTTCCTTTCCAGCCTCCCTTACAACAACAAATAAACAAACTAGATTTGTAAATGCCAATTCTCACTGTTTATGGAAAAACAGACTAGAAATTTAGAAGGCAGCCTTGGCTTTCAACAGGAAAACCTAAATACTCTACAACAATAAAAATAAATCAGAGATTAAGGAATCTAAATACAAGCACCCTAAATTATTTTTTCTGTTTAAAACACTAAACACAGCTTCCACTGGCATTCTAAGCTATGAGTCTATAGACTGCAACTTTTGTTTCCTGTGAAGTTAAATGCTGAGAGATCCAGTACTACTTTGTCCTAACCAGAATTCTTTTATCTCATTTTGAAGCTTAAGATAACATCATTGGTGCTACCAAACACAAGCTCTTTTAAAGTTAATTTGGGAGTTTTTACACTATATGAGATGTGTAACACCGAATAACCAAATGAGCTTTAACTTGGCCAACTGACCACATATTTGGCAAAACTTAAGTTTCATATACCGTACCTTGGCCTTTTAATTGTTTCCAATGGTTTTGGTGCCTGAATTATGCGTTCTTGAAATTTGGGTTTCACTTCAGCTAGCTCCTTTCGTTCAGAGGTAGTTTTGACTTCTGGTTTAACAGGCTCAGGAGGTTTCTCACTGTTATGGAGACCCTTTGTACAGCCCTATTGTAGAAAGCATATTTTTATATATATGAAGTGTAGTTTGCGTGCAAAATTAAAAATTATCAAAAATTGCAATAAGTTTTCTTCATTTATTTCCTCAGCCCCATCTTCTCCTTTAGCCCACTCTAAACACTATTTGCAAAAGAAATCCTACAACTAAAGTGGAAATATCTTCATTTGGACATACATTAAAGAAAAACACATACTTTCCATAATCGAGCAAAGTAACAAAAACATTGACCTTCCTTCATTGTTAACAAACACCTAAATAGGTTTTGATAGAATTATAACCATTAAAGCTTGAAAATAAGACTCAACTTCAACATTATATCAAGAAAAATAGTGCATGCAAGATTTAAGACAGTTTTAATGAACGTATGCAAATTTTAAACATGTAAGTACACGTAGCATTTATAACTGTCATTTGACAAGTATAAAAATTGTAAATAATCATGAGTACATACCACAATGCTTAAAAAGTCAGAAAAGTCCGTTGTTCTTCTCTTACAACATGACCAACCCTATAAACATTTCGGAATAAAAACAAAACAAGCATGAATACCTTACTTGGCAACGGTTTATAAAAAGCAAAAGACTGATTATAATCCTTTACAAGATGTGGCACATCATGATTAGAGATAATTTTCTTCCCTTCTTTGGACGATATTATCATCACCTGCATTTTTAAAGGCCAGAGAAACCTGTTACAGCTGCCATTTCTAGTTCACTCATGCTGCCTTAATCAGAAAGTTCCATAAATATGAGGCAGTATTTCCATGACAAGTTAGATGCCAAGTCTGTAGGACAGAAATGTTACTTTATCTCATAAAGTAACACATAAACAAAACAAGTACTGTACCTGAGACTAGGCTCACCTGTGGCAGAACGTACAGGCCCCTTTCCTAAAATGATGAAGATTTTTTTCTTTCCTTGAGCACTAGTCAAGTCCTTCAACTGCTTGTTATCCCACCACAAAGCTGGATACCTGCATTGCATAGCCATCTATTCAACTACATCAATCAAAAGCACTTTTTATTATATAAACCAGAAATTCAATTTTAGAGAAAATTATCTTGCCGCTGAGTTGTAAGATACATTATTCACAAAGAACCTTATTAAAGGCAACAGTTTGACTAATAAATGCACCATTGCTTTGAGAGCTTAAGCAGTGCAACACAATGGGTTTTAGGTAGGTGGTTCTCAAATATGCTCAAAATATTAACTCTTTCCAGAGTCGAGGAGACAAAAGGTTCACACTGGCCACTTCGATTACCTAGAATTTGTATCAGGAAGAAAACTGCTCATACCAAATTATGATACATTTTTAATTAGGCCAAGGGATAGAATAAGGAGAGGGGGAAAAGTAGTACGTCTTTTAAAAATGGTGCGTATATAAGAGAAAGAGGGAGTAAACACAAGCTTTTGAGGTAACTGTGTAATTTCTGTTTTTATAATTAGGTAGAAGTTTTATATACAGTGTTATGCGTACAGCTATAATTTTGTACAAGGCAAACTGCCATGGCCTAAGTAACACTATCTTATTTGATCTAACAGGATCCATCCCAATTTGACAGTGGCACACAATGGCCAATTGCAGAGCCACATACTGCAATACGAGCAATCGCTCACAGACAACACGCTACGCAGAACACAGGCACAAGCTTCCATGAACCCAGAAGACACCACATTATGGGACAGGGATGAGGTGCACTGCCAGTAGCAGCATTTCCTATATACCAAGAAAAAAAATGTTTGCCCCAAAGTTCGGTTAAATAGCAGTTTGGTGTCCTAAGAAAGGTCACTTAGGCTACATTTGTATTAATACAGTAAACAGTGCCAGGCTCCATTTCTGGACACCAGATTTCTGACCATACACAATTAAACTGTTAGAATGATTTCCAGTACTGTTTTGGTAGTTGTGTCTCAAATAATTCCCCGTAGGCACTTCAGATGCATCCAGTAGATCTTGAAGCAGGAAAACAGTTTAATACAATGAATATGGGCTGTGCACTTGGCCTAAGCACTGGAGATCAGTCACAGGTATATTTAATTCACTACTGAAGATGTAGCCCAAGAATCCTGGACAGCTACATCAGAGGCATCGGTGATCAGTCCCAGCCTAACCAACATTCTCATTTGGCTGATTAACAGAACAAAATTGTTTTTTACAGTAGGCAAATGTTACATACACTTTAGTGCTCAAGCCCCCATAAGACCACAAGCAGCTGGTGTGAATTCCAAGCAGGTTAATTGACTGAAAGACAATGACACCTCTCAGTGCTTTCAAAGACCTATTCAGAGAACTAATTAAACTGTTGAGACACCTAGAATCAATCAATAGGAAACGTGTCATACAGACTTGTGTGGCATTTAGACCATACGAGTACAGTTTTTAATATCTTCTTCAGGTTTGCATAAGTGTACTTTTCTAATATCGTGGGGTTGCTCAAACATGATAGGCCAAACATCAGTTTCTACAACACTGAAAGATTTGGAATTAAAAAGGAAAATAAGCATATTGTTTTACATATATGGAAAAAAATATAAGACTTAAAAGGATAGTTGCATACTTACTTTGAGAGCATCATGAAAGACTGGCACACCTGGATGGTATGTGCATGAATCTAGAAGAAAATTACTATTATTAATATTCAGACATACCAAGAATCTTTATTCATCTGATCACAAACCCAGCAAAAATTCCACACTTGCAATTCATGTATGCCATGAGCTGTCCCACTTCCTCAAGTGCAGGTAATTATGAAGGAAAATGCAGACTCCACAGAAAAAGCTTTCTGAGTGCATAGATTAAACCTAAGTAATCAAGACTTTTTCTTCTGTATTATACAACAGAAACCAGAAAGCAGGCATCTAAGACAAACTTCTACTTCCATATGGAGCAAGTAAACTTTCTGTGGACCATCCCCTGCCTTCATCCATAATCAGTCCTTACTGGTAATTCAGCAGAAGTAAAAAAAGTAGACCTGTGGCCACCCAACAGACATAAAATACTGGTTTAGGGTATGAAATACATCTATTTGCACCTGATCGAGGCTTT